>NC_035444.2:105886067-106035638 GCF_002127325.2 Helianthus annuus | reverse complement strand
TGCAATGAAATTCTTCAGGACGTTATCACTAGTGTTTTGGTGTGGTCGTCATTTTTATTTTATCTCATTTATTTAAGGGATTTGTAAATTGTAATATGTAAACATGATGCTCGGTTTGATTAAATGATTATATACGTCCTTTTCAGGTACTGTTTGAGTTTTCATTCATATAAAGTTTTCTAGTGTTGCTCTCAATCAAAGAACCCTTACAGTAGTTCTTTATTAGATCCTAGTTAAACTATATGTAAACCGATCTTAGTCAGTCAAAGAAGTGTTACGCCGTTAACTGATTTCTTCCTCACCGTAGGAGCCAGAGAGTTTAGGGTAACAGATCTTAGTAAGTTAAAGATCCTAGTTAAACTATATCTGTAAACTAGTGATGGCGTTCAGCATGGTTCAGACGGGTTCAGGCGGGGTCTAGTATGGCAAAAATCACCAACAGGATTCAAACTCAAGACCTCTGGGATGTAAGCGAGAGTCTTAAACAGCTGAGCCACCCAAGTTCTTGTAAAAACCACAGTCTTCAATTATTTTATTTACACAATTCACTTGTTCATCACCCTCCCCCTCCTCATCTTTTACTCAAAAACAGAAGGTACTAAGGAACACTCTAAAAGTATTTCTGTGACAGGACCCTCAGCGTGCGTCAGATCAAATTTTCACTCCATTTTCGGGGAGTTCGTGCGCTTAGTGTTTTGAGACCGCTTAGTGTTTTGAGACCAATTGAGTATTTATGATTAACTATTGTTAAGCAAAATATTTAATTGTTATAAGTTAGAGGGTTATTATTGTAACTAGTAGAATATATATAAACCTCTTTGTATTCAATATTGAAATCATGAATAGAATTATGAGTTGATATGGTATCAGAGCCTATCAACTTGTAAACCCTAAACAACCCCAACAATAATAGCTGCCGTAACATTCTTTCTTTGAAGGTTCAAATATTGCCGTCAACTGTTGATTTGCCTGCCGTGTCAACTGTTGATTTGCCGTCCAATTATATATTGCCTCCCAATTAAATATTGCCCCCACTATGCTGTAACATTCTTTTGAAGGTCCAATTAAATATTGTAAATAATCCCTCAAAGGAAGAATAATATCTCCTTTGCCATCGACGAACCAATGAAACATCAGCCAACCATCGACTTGCAGGTATCAAAATCACTATTTACTCATCATGACAACGATTATTGCTTTAGTATTCAAGAACGTTGTATCTCATAATTCCTACAAAGTTTGCATCAATCTTACACCAAACAATTATGGCTACTGGAAAGCCATGACGGAACCGTTTTTAAAGGCCAATGGATTATATTGTTATGTTGACAACACGTTATCTTACCCGGAAGAGAAAATTACAACCGGGAATGCTACTACTACAAACCCTAATTTTACAAACTGGATTGCTAATGATGCACATGTCCGCATGATCATTATATCCACCGTTTCCGAGTCTTCGTTTCAACACATCCAAGGAGACACGGCTCAGGAAATGTGGTTTAAGTCTAGCACGTGCATATGCTCCTTCGAATTCATCTCATGAGTTCACACTAAAACGCAGCTTTTAAAGATTTCATATGCAATGGCTCTTGCAAATATTGGTGAACCCGTCAAAGACAAAGATCTCGTCATGCTTACTATAAGCCGGTTACGTGAGGAATACCATGGTTTGAAAGCAACCTTCTTGCCCGCTCCCCCACCGGTTCAATTTAACGAGCTTCATAGGCCTGATTGGTGATTCATGGAATATATCACTCGGTCCACTATTTCTTCATCATCGGCCTCTCCACAAGTCTTTCAATGTTACCACTTGCCGCAACAACTACTTCTCAGGCCCCCGATTTGGCCTCGATCAGCAGCAGATTACCAACCTTCAACTTTTGGCAAACCAACTTGCTTCCACAACTCAAACCGTCGGCATCACCATCAGCTCCTCAGGCAAACTATGCTAATCGGTCTGTTTCTTCAAGACCGACCCGTGGATGCGGTCGGGGGCCGTGCGTTTTCTCGCGGGGGCTGTGGTCGTGGTGGTTTACAAGGCTCTTCGCCAGTTTGCTTAGGCGTCCACTCAAATATGGTTTACGGTCATTGCAATAGGTGTGGCATTGGTCATATTCCCTCACAGTGCCCAGATCACACTGGCTCTTCTTGTGGATCACACAAGCGAATTATGCTAACTGTGAGGCGGGCTCATATACTACTTGGACTCGGATACATGCGCTAATTCCCATGGTACTCCTGATCTTGCTAGTATGGACAACTCGGACGTCTATTACGGTAATGACTCCCTCTTGTTGCGCTAACGGTAACTCTCTTCCAATCTTCATGTCGATTCAAAATCCTTTTTTACCTCAAACAAAAACTTACAACTTAACCACATACTTCATGTCCCAGGCCTACAACGCAATCTACTTTCCGTTCACAAATTTTGCAAAGATAATAACGTTTCTTTGAATTTCACACTTCTTTTTTTTTGTTGTGAGGACGAGGCTTACCAGGGCTATCCTCCTCACGGACCCTAGTAACCAGGGTCTCTACACCATTCGCCTACCTCTTTTTCAACCGGTTCCAAGATGGCTTCACTGCTTTTCGAGCTCCATCTACTATGTGGCATCAACGACTTGGGCATCCTCACTTTCGAGTTTTTCAACAATTGTTAAAACATTTTCTTTACCTGTTTCTGACAAACTTGTTCATCTTTGTGTACTTCTTGTCAATTGGGAAAAATATCCAAAACTTACTTTGCCTATTTCATCTTTTGTAGTAAAAAACATACTTGATTTGGTTTATTGTGATGTCTGGGGCCATACTACCACGTCCTTTGACGGTTATCGTTATTTTTTGTTATGTGTTGACCATCATACCCGCTATATGTGGTATTTCCCGCTCATGCAAAAATCTGACGTTTTACCACCTTTACAATTTTGTTCGGCCTAGTTGAACGCCAATTAACACCAAACTAAGAAGTGTTCAAACTGATTGGGGTGGCGAGTTTTCGGAACCTTACTCAGTTTTTTACATCCCATGGTAATTTTACATCGTCGCTCGTGTCCTCATACGAGTGAACAGAATGGCATTGTCGAGCGTCGCCACCGCCATGTCGTGGAAACCGGTCTCACCTTACTAGGCCCAATCCAAACTACCTCAAACATTTTGGTCATTCGCTTTCAAACCACCGTCTACATCATCAATCGTCTACTTTTTCGTCTTTCCTTCAAACAAATCCCCATATCAACTAGTTTTCCCAAACGTCCTCTCGATTACTCATTTCCTTCGAGTCTTCGGATGTCTTTGTTTTCCTTACTTACGTCCATATAACCAACACAAAATTGATTTTCGTTCTACTCCATGTATATTTCTCGGTTATAGCCTGTCTCATCATGGATATCAATGCCTTGATCATACTACTCATCGAATCTACATTGCTCGCCATGTTCGATTTAACGAGCATGTTTTTCGCATCCTTACTGAACCCTCCATCGACCCTCCTTTCATCCTCCACAACCGCCACTTCCTTTTCTACAATTCCTGATCCGCCATTAACATTTTCGATAACCCATCCACTCCTACAACCGAAACCATCGCTACCCACCCTCCTATTTCCGAACATGTCCAAACCGCCCCTATTCCATAGACCACCACCACCCAACCTACTTCCTCTCCTTCGCAACCATCCACGCCCCGTTACCGACCTCCTCACACTTCGGCCACATCCTAAACCCTGAAAAAATTTTTACCCTTCAGCAATATCGCCACTACCACTACTGTCCTTCTGAACCGACTTCCTTTACTCTTGCCAACGAATCCGTGGAGTGGCGTCAAGCCATGCCAGCCGGAGTTGCACGCACTACACAGAAACAGAACATGGTCGTTAGTTCATACGGTTCCAAATTCTAATGTTATTAATTGCAAGTAGGTTTACAGGTTGAAAACTGACCAGCATGGGAACCTGACTAGACACAAGGCTCGATTGGTAAGCAAGGGTTTTTTACAGCAGTCTAGCATTGATTATCATGAGACGTTCAGCCCCGTGGTCAAACCAGCTACCATTCGCAACGGTTCTTTCTTCTTGTCGTCTCTAACAATTGGTCTCCCAAACAACTTGATGTGCCAAAATGTGTTTTTACACGGTGATCTACATGAAAACGGTTTACATGCATCAACCATCGGGCTTCGAGGTTTGTAAACATCCTCATCATGTTTGCAAGTTTGCACAAATCCCTTTATGGCTTAAAACAGTCGCCCAGGGCATGGTTTCACCAGAACTCTCAAACCGTCTTACAGCATTCTTGGTTTTTCATGCCGTTCCAAACTGATCCATCATTATTTTATCCTTAAAAACTTTGGTACACAGGTTAATCTAACTCGTTTACGTGGACGACATCATCATTACGGGCAACGATCCCAACACAGTTATCGGCTCATTGCCTTCACTTGACCGTCAGCAGGTGTCTCTCACTGGACATGAGGTCATCTACTTACTTTTCTTCGGTATTGAAGTTATTCACACCTTCTTCGGGATCTTATCCTATACTCAACGGAAGTTACATTTCAGGAGCTTGCTTAATTGAATCGAGCCGGGTTGAAGAAGGATTCGAAACCACTTGCAACACCTACAAATGCCAAAGCAGATACGATAACCAAGGACGACCCACTTATGCCCGATCCTACAAGATATCGTCATTGTGTTGGAGCACTTCAGTATGCACTTTATCTTGGCCCGACATTGCCTACGCTGTCAACAGGGTCTGTCAGTTCATGCATGAACCTCACGAATCCCATTGGACGGCTGTCAAACGTATAATTCGCTATCTCAAGGGAACGTCTCAACTGGGCCTTCGTTTTACATCGAACTCAACGTCTACATTACATGCCTTTGCTGATTCACATTGGGGTGAGCGGTTGGTTACTATTACAGCATATTCGGATTCCGATTGGGCTGGTTGCCCGGTCGACCATCGATCCACGGGGGCTATGCTATCTTCTTGGGTTCAAACTTAGTATCATGGTCAGCTCGCAAGCAGAAAATTGTCTCTATGTCGTCTACTGAATCTGAATACAAGGCTATTGCTGATACGGTTGCTGAACTAATCTGGCTAAAGTCTCTTCTACAAGAACTGGGAGTTAAGTTGAATAAACCCACTCTTTGGTGTGATAATCTTGGAGCTACGTATCTTTCAGCAAACCCGGTGTTTCATGCTAGAACTAAACATGTGGAGGTAGATTTTCATTTTGTTCGTGAGCAACTCAGTCAAGGAAATCTGAAGGTTCAATTTATTAAAACAGATGATCAAATTTCCGACATCTTCACGAAGCCGTTATCAACTCAAAGATTTGAATTTTTAAGATCCATGTTGCAGGTCGTTACCCGCCCTCAACTGCGGGGGAATGTTAAGCAAAATATTTAATTGTCATAAGTTAGATGGTTATTATTGTAACTAGTAGAATATATATAAACCTCTTTGTATTCAATATTTAAATCATGAATAGAATTATGAGTTGATAACTATATAAATTTTGGTTTATATTGCGATTTTCTATATCTTCTTATTATGCAGGTGTGTTGTTTTTATAGATAACAGGTAGTGCATGCGTACCCGTTTTATTGAAAGACTTCAGCCACTCGTGTCTTGAACCAGAATATGTGGTCACACCCCGATTTCCACGTGTCTCACCAGTGGGCCCGGTGGGGGATTACCGTGACAATGTTGGCAACAATATAGTCAAACCACACAATTATATGAATGCACAGCGGAAGCTTAAAGATGAATATATACTTCAACCTCTGGTTGCAATATCAAATGTATTACAGAAGTTGAATATATCCACAGTGGATCAAAATAATAAATATTGTTCATTCAGATGCAGCATCGAGTTTGCGAGACTATGTACGATGCTTAGGACGCCTATACCAGCCCATTTCGTATAGTACCTGCACTTAATCTTTTTGGGGAAAATACGTCAGTTTACACTGGTAAATACATTCAACTGACACATTTGAGAATGTTTATTAAAATTGATTTGAATGCACAAGGCACAAACTCTTTTATAACTTGGGAAAATTATTAAAATCTTGTGAACGTTTTACATGTTCTTTTATGCGTTCAGTAGCCCGGGTCATGCCGGGTTAAAGATTTATAGACACACCACATTGCGTAAAACCGTAGTATAAAAACCAACGGCTACGTCTTTTAATTTAATGTCGACAATATATACCGGGTGTACGCCTACACCGGGATGTCGATGGTCGTGGCCATTTCGTAAAATGATGCCAAGGATATCCGGGACAACGGTCATTAAACCCCCCAAAGGCTTTTAAGAAACAAAACTGTTTAAATGAGCCGATCATATTATTTAATTAACCACCTAAGCGATGGAAAAATATAATGCTCAATCAAGCGGTATTAACATACCGTAACCCAAGCCCATATAGGGGAAATAAGTTAAAGTATTTACCTTTGCAAGTATTATTCCTTAGTTTGATTAAATCACCGATAGCTTTTACCGGGGCTCCTAATCTGGAACGAAGGTTTTAATTAACCTCTTAGAATCCTAACGGGTCTTTATATTGGCCGTAGCCTAGACCGGTTGGTTCCGGAATATAAATATGGTTTAATCGCGCGAAAAGGCGAAAACCGAGAATGGAGTGTGATTCTGACCCAACAAGTTCAGAGACTTGTTTTTATATGGGTTTATGGTTCACACTCTGGATTTTGGGGTTCAAATAATATTATTTGACCCGTATCGGCTAATTTATGAAAACTAGTTTCATAAGCCGAACCGTGCGCGCAATCGGCGAAACGGTTTACCATGGGAGTCTTACGCTTATTTCCTAAGTCAATATGCCTTAAATAGGTTGTGGTATCAGTAGGATACCTTCCGTGATGCCTGTAACGAGTTTAAGTTAATATTATGCCCCGTAGGGGCTTTTTGGTCATTTTTAAAGACTTTTAAAGAGCTTTTTCGAGTTCTACAGGAAATCTGAGTTTCCCGAACAGTTTATAAAGTCTAAAATACTTTATTTATTATTTAAAATCAGTAGCAACTGGAATCGGGTCAAAAGACCTTGTAGAACTCAAGTTTTGGCCGAAAAGGGCATATTCGGTATTTACCGAACCGTAGCCATAACCGCAGGTTATGAGCGAGGTAAAAATTATTAAAAATCTTTAAAATTCCCAAAATATTATTTTAATACAGTGGGTAAAAGTTTTGGTGACGAAATCTTGGTTTAGATAGGCGTTATGCTAATTGCGCCATTTATTACAAAAGTTTACTTTAATTGCGCTATTTAGCATAACTCTCATTCTAGACCTCGGATTGACGTGAAACTTTAAGGACATGCTTATAATTTAATAAGCAAGGTTCTGGTCCGTTCACGTGTCCGGAATACTCGTTTTATTTTCAAAATGGCGTTACGGGCAACTTTTAGGCGATTAACGGAAATGCGCAAAAGACTCGGATAACTCATGAACTGATCACAGAGGTTTATACCATCATGTAACCTGGTCCTAAGAGAGTCCTAAGGTATATCTATACCTCACCAAAACGGGTCAGAACTGAAGTCAATGCAAAAGTCAAACTTTTGCGACATTCGGCTCCGAACCGGGTCAATATAGCAAATGGTCGATTCAAACGAGCGCAAACAAGTTTATATGCTTAATATCATGTTTTATGAACATCAAAATAGGTTTCATAACGTATACATTACAGATTATGTAGAAAACGGCAAAATGACTTTCTGTTGACTTTTTAAGTGCGCGTTTGACTCGATAATTGACATAGTTAGAGTGGTGATCAGAGGGAACCCTATTAGGGGTTTATTACCCACATAAATACCAACTCAAAACTACTTTTGATTCGTCATAAGACTGAACCATCACTGATTTATTTTAAAGTCAAACCGTATTTACGACGGTTTGGTTTTTAGCTATTTACTAAGGAAATGTGAAACCACAAAGGGTTAGATCACTTACAGAAGCTTGAGAGAAGACTTAAGAACACAGAGGAATGCTAGAGAGCTCTTGGAATGATCAGTTGAGTGTGTTTGAAGTGTGGTGAACTTATGAGCTAAGTGTGGCTATTTATAGTGTTCAAAAGACCTCAAGATCATCACAACTCAGTCTACATTTGATCATGGATCATGGGCAGGTGTCCCTAAGTGATATGGGTCGAGCATAGGGTGCCCATGCCTCATTTATTGGTTGTTGGTCGTTCAAAGGCTCCAAAAGGCAAGTAGTTACAAGTTTTCTGCATCTGGGCGTCCCACGCGGCCCGCATGGGAGTTCCATGTATTTTTAATGCGGGTCGCCTGAGTTTTAAATATCAGGCGAGTAAAAGAGGAGGCTCGCGGCCCGCCTCAACTTAGGCCAAAACGTCACGCGGGTCGCGAGGGGCCTGTTTTTCAGATTTTTAAAATCTTTTGTAATGATTATCAGAATCCGGTAATTAATAACGAAATCTTTCGTAATGATTTACCTGACCTTTCGGGTTTGAAGGGGTAACTTTGCGGTTTGGCCCTCGGTTAATTACAACTAAGGACCTCGTGTTATTTACCCGCGTTGTTAAGTCCCTGATTAGTTTATTAATTATTCAGAAAGCCTTAACTTTCATTATTGACGCTTTTAACCCTTCTTCTACGAATTCGATCGTAACTTTCTCGTTTCATTACGAAACTTCGCGAAATTTATATATTATATTTTAGTGAGTGTGTAATACCGTTACAAAGCCTTGGGAACGTCAAAGGGTCACTCAGAGGTATAATTAAACATGTTGACACGTTTAACCCCTGTAGCTTGTAATCTCTCACTTTCTTTCGCGTTTCGCTTCTGTACGATCTATGATTTATTCGTTTGAAGGTTCAAGCATTATTTAGGGTTACTATACAGTATATTTACCCTTGTTGACATTTATAACCCTCGAATTTATATACTTTCAAGGTTTGTCAAAATTAGTCCTTTATTTAGTATCAATGCCACGTGTAAACAAATGACACGTGTTAACACATTATTGGACGCAAAAATTCGAGGTGTTACATCCTCACCCCCTTAAAATAAATCTCGACCCGAGATTTACTCAAATAAATAGGGGTACTTTTCTTTCATTGTGTCTTCGACTTCCCACGTATATTCGGGACCTCTACGAGCATCCCATTTGACCTTTACAATCGGTACGTGCTTTCTTCGAAGCTTCTTCACCTGTCGATCTTCAATCGACAAAGGTTTTTCTATAAATTTTAAGCTCTCATCTATATGCACATCTGTGTGTGGAATCACCAATGATTCATCGGCGAAGCACTTTTTGAGATTGCAGATGTGGAACACATTGTGAATTCCATTGAGCTCTTCAGGCAAGTTCAACTTATAGGCAACTGATCCGACCCGTTCAATGACCTCAAAAGGTCCTATGTATCTCGGACTCAGTTTGCCTTTCTTGCCGAAACGCATCACCCCCTTCCAGGGTGATACCTTAAGCAACACTTTTTCACCTACTTCGAAGTGAAGATCCTTACGTTTTGGATCAGCGTAGCTTTTCTGCCTATCGCGGGCAGCCTTAAGACGTTCCCGGATCTGGACAATCTTGTCCGTTGTCTGGAAAACAATCTCTGGTCCTGATAATTGGACCTCTCCTACTTCCGCCCAACAAACAGGCGATCTACATTTCCTACCGTATAATGCCTCGAAAGGCGCAGCCTTTATGCTGGTGTGGTAGCTATTATTGTAGGAGAATTCGATTAGGGGTAGGTTCTTATCCCAGTTACCACCTAAATCGATCGCACATGCACGAAGCATGTCTTCTAGCGTTTGAATGGTACGCTCACTCTGACCGTCCGTCTGTGGATGGTAAGCCGTACTGAAGTTCAAACGCGTGCCCAAAGATTGCTGGAAACTCTTCCAGAAGTGAGACGTATACCTGGTATCCCTATCGGAGATAATAGTCACAGGTATGCCGTGTAAGGCTACAATCTTATCAACATAAAGTTGGGCTAACATATCGGAGCTATACGTCTCCTTGATGGGTAGAAAATGAGCTGATTTAGTCAGCCTATCGACTATGACCCATATTGTATCGTTTCCTTTCCTGGTTTTGGGTAACTTGGTTATGAAGTCCATAGTTACGCATTCCCACTTCCACTCGGGAAGTTCAGGCTGTTGTAGCAAGCCAGACGGCTTTTGGTGCTCGGCTTTGACTTGAGCACAAGTCAAGCACTTTGCCACGTGGGCGGCCACAGACTTTTTCAAGCCTATCCACCAATAGTTTGCCTTTAAATCTTGATACATCTTGTCTGCTCCAGGATGGACTGAGTATTTGGAACTATGGGCTTCCTGGAGGATAACATCTCGTAGTCCTCCATAAATCGGAACCCATATACGTCCGTTCAGTCTAAGGATTCCATCCTTGCTAAGAGTCAACTGCTCCTCAGTTACTCCTAACTTTTCATTAGGATAATTAGCTTCCAACACAGCCTCTCGCTGTGCAGCTAATATCTTCTCAATCAAATTGTTCTTGACTTCAATGCTCTTGGCATTGATTCGAATAGGTTTTACCCTTTCCTTCCTGCTCAAGGCATCAGCGACTACATTCGCCTTGCCGGGATGGTACCTGATCTCGCAATCATAGTCATTCAAGGTTTCCATCCAACGGCGCTGCCTCATGTTCAGCTCCTTCTGGTTGAACAGGTGCTGGAGGCTTTTGTGATCAGAATAAATCACAAATTTAATACCATAGAGGTAATGCCTCCACAATTTTAGTGCAAATACAACGGCACCCAACTCCAAATCATGGGTGGTGTAATTCTTTTCGTGCACCTTTAATTGCCTTGAAGCATAGGCAATCACCTTGCCCTTCTGCATAAGCACACATCCCATGCCTGTGTGTGATGCATCGCAGTAAACTACGAATTCATCTGTACCTTCCGGTAATGTCAGCACAGGTGCGTTGCTTAGCTTTTGCTTCAGTATTTCGAAGGACTCTTGCTGCTTTGGGCCCCAAATGAACTTTTCTTTCTTCTTGGTTAGGGAAGTCAAGGGCGCAGCAATCCTCGAAAATTTTTCAATAAACCTCCTGTAGTACCCTGCTAACCCCAGGAAACTACGGATTTCGGTAGGCGTCTTTGGCTCTTGCCAGTTCATGACCGCCTCTACTTTAGCGGGATCCACTTGGATACCACGCTCACTCACAACGTGACCTAAAAATTGAACCTCTCGTAGCCAGAATTCACATTTCGAGAATTTGGCGTAGAGTTTCTCACGCTGTAGTAATTCGAGAATGCAACGGAGGTGCTTCTCGTGGTCAGCTTGGTTCTTGGAATATATAAGGATATCGTCGATGAAGACTATGACAAATTTGTCCAAATACGGCTTGCAGACGCGATTCATGAGGTCCATGAACGCAGCCGGTGCATTTGTGAGCCCAAAAGGCATCACTAGGAACTCGTAATGACCATAGCGAGTCCTAAATGCTGTTTTATGTACATCCTCATCTCTGACCCTTAGCTGATGATAGCCCGACCTCAAGTCGATCTTTGAGAAATAGCTTGCTCCTTGCAGCTGGTCGAACAGATCATCGATCCTTGGCAAAGGATATCTGTTCTTTATGGTAACTTCATTTAGCTCTCGATAGTCGATGCACAACCGCATCGATCCGTCCTTCTTCTTTACAAATAGGACTGGTGCTCCCCAGGGAGATGAACTAGGTCTGATAAAACCTTTCGTCAGCAGTTCATCCAACTGGGTCCTCAGTTCTTTCATTTCCGTTGGAGCTAGCCTGTAAGGCGCTCTTGCTATCGGAGCCGCTCCAGGGATGATGTCTATTCTGAACTCCACTTGTCTATCTGGTGGCAAACCAGGTAGTTCTTCAGGAAAAACTTCGGGGTATTCAGAAATGACAGGAAGATCCTCGATCTTCGGCTTAGGTTCTTCTATTATCACCTGAGCCATGTAAATTACGCAGCCTCTGTTCAAACACCTTGAAACTTTGAGCATAGATACGTCCTCGGGTAATCCGTATTGCGTATCTCCTCGAACGGTAAGAGATTCACCACTCGGAGTCTTTAAAACTATCTGCCTTTTGCCGCGAATGATTTGGGCCTGATTATGGGATAACCAGTCCATGCCTAGCACAATGTCGAAACCCGCTAGTTTGAAGGGAAGTAGAGATAGAGGAAAAGAATGATTCCTAATGGATATTTCACATCCCTCTAAGACAGTGGAGACGGTTTCTATCGTGCCGTCTGCTAGCTCTACTTCGTATTTCACATCAAGGGTTTTGATAGGCATATTTAGTAGTTGGCAAAATTTCTGGTCTACAAAGGATTTATCGGCGCCAGAATCGAATAGTACTCTTGCAAATATATTATTTACGAGAAAAGTACCTGTAAGCACGTTGTCGTTCTGGACCGCTTCCTTTGCATCCATGCGAAAAACTCTCGCATTTGACTTCTTGGTCTCCTCCGCCTTCTTGGCATACTTAGGGCAGTTACTCTTGATGTGCCCCTTTTCATTACAACCATAGCAGGTTGCATCCTTGATCTTTTTGCACTCCACAGTCTTATGATCCTTGGACTTGCATAGTCCACAGGAAGGAGTCTTTGATTGCGGGTGTGAGTTCGATGCAAATCTGCATTTCCCAGAGTGGGGTTTCTTGTAGATTTTGCAGTTGGGTCTTTCACCAGCTTGCCCATCTTTCTTTGTCTCAGCCCCTTTCTTGCCGTCACCGTTTCCACGGTGCTTCTTTCCAGATCTTCGTGAGGTATCATCCTCACGTTTTCTCTTCTCAGCCTCCTTGCTCCTTAGTGTCCTCAGACGGACAGCGTCTAAGGTGAGAGACAAGGAGAGGTCAGTAACTGACCTGAAGGTCGTCGGCCGAGAGGCCTTTACACTCGCCTTTATTGCGGGCTCCAAGCCCCCAATAAAACGGGCGATTCTTCGGGGTTCTGGTGTCACAAGGTATGGGACCAGGCGAGACATCGTATTGAAGCTCGTCAAATATGCCTGGCAGTCCAGGTTCGTCATCACCAGTGACACAAAGTCAGCCTCTATCTTCTCAACCTCGTGCTGAGGGCAGTAGTTTTCCTTTATGAGAGCAATAAATTCCTCCCATGTCATCTTGTACAAAGCAGACTTACCCGATGCCTGCACCAACGCTCTCCACCACGCCAGGGCCTCGCCCTTAAATGACTGGGACACATACTTCACCACATCCCTCTCTGCACACCCGCTGATGTCCACAATAGTGTCCATCTCATCTAGCCAGGTGATACAATCAACAACACCTTTCTCCCCTGTAAATTCCCGGGGCTTACAAGATACAAAGTATTTGTAGGTGCAACCTTTAGCATTGGATGCATCAGTATATTCTCTATCGCGATGAACGCTGTTCTCAGTGGACGAGTGTTTGTCGTCATCTTTCTTGGGTTGAGAGGGTGGTTTGGAGTGTGTCTTTGGTTTAGAGGGTGGTTTTGATACGGTTCTGCCTTGGGACTCAGTATATTGACGATCAAGAGCTGCCTGAACAGCATTGTCAATCAGAGCCTTTAGCTGTGCGCCTGTCAGATGCACTGGCGCGTTGTCGTAGTCATCATCATTAGTATGGCTATTCTCTCCGTTGGGATCCGCCATTGTAACTTGAATCTGTTATAGAAGATAACAAAATTTTAGAAGTTTATTATGTAATTGTCTTTCATGACAATTTGTCAACCATGGTAACAGAGACCATATTTGGTTAACTTATTACTCATTAAATATTAGGATTTGAATATATCCTATTTCAGCTATATCAATAACATTGGCGGCATAAAGCCTAATTACGAGGATGTTTTATATTATTAGCCAAGATTTCAGAGAATCAAAGGCATAGAGATTTGAACCGTAGTTCTTTTATCTCTTTCTGACAGAGAGTCATAGACTACCACTGCCTTTTGTCTTTATAAGACAATTATTATGGCCCATAGGCACTACACCTCTAATGGATGTTTCAATATGGTTGGCCCGTACGCACTACATCACTAATGGATGTTTTAATAAGATTGGCCCGTAGGCACTACATCACTAATGGATGTTTTATTAAGATTGGCCCGTAGGCACTACATTTATAACCCTCGAATTTATATACTTTCAAGGTTTGTCAAAATTAGTCCTTTGTTTAGTATCAATGCCACGTGTAAACAAATGACACGTGTTAACACATTATTGGACGCAAAAATTCGAGGTGTTACACATATAATGAGAATACTGCGATTGCGCTGGCATAAATCAAGACCACAATGTAAGGTTTACAAGTTCATACCTGTATCGTACATCATCAATGACTAAGGGCCACATCGCCCTAGTCCAAAACTACCAAATCAGTGTCAACAACAACCAATATACAAAACATCAAAAGTCATAATCATCCAAAATGCGGTCTCCAAAAAGGCTGTATAGTCTGCACAATCGCGGTCCTCTCATCAAAAGTCTACCCGTGTCGTACAAAATGGCCTAAGCTGATGGCGGTGGAGGAGGGGGAAAACGAGAAAAGAGTAGACGTCGCATATGAAGCCAATCCTCCTCCATAGCGCGATAAGAACGCATCAAGTAAGCTATCTGCTGCTCAAGAGTCCAAAAACGAGCGACAGAATCAGGTGAGAGTGGACGCGAAGGGTGTGATACTGCAGGTGGAGTCTGGCACTGGCACGGGAGTCGCTGAGCTCTCTCCAGCTCCTGTACGCGACGGGTCAGCGCCTCCTGCTGCATCATGAAAGATCTGAGAATATCCTCTGTAGAATACCCCACGTGATATGGGTGATACGGATCAGATGGTGGCATAATGTGGGGCATAGTCCAGAGGAACGGCTCACTAGATGGAGCGAAGGATGGTACAGCAGATGGTGTAACAGGGGGAACAAAAGTATGATGAGGAACCTGGGGTACAAACTGGTCTCCTCCTGTCACGAAAGGTATATGATCAAAAGGCTGACGAGATGAACCCTCCCCAGGACGTGGTGGAGGTATGTCCTGAAGAAATGTATCAGGTAAGTCGGTGCGGTGAACATCTTTGGTATGTGTGGGAAGCAAGGGAACATCAATAGGAACTGAAACAAGGGCTGAAACAGGGGCTACAGGTGGTGTAACTGGTACCACGAAAGGTGGGAAATCATCGTCGTCTATCCACCCATTGTGGGTGTGAGCGTATCGTGGATCAATGCGGGTCGCAAAAGGTGCACAGTCGAATATCACCGGCATTGGATCAGGAAGAGGTGCAACGACAGGATCCTCTAACAGAAGTGGAGCATCAACATGAGCATTGACAGCAACATGATCACCCACCAATGGTGGAGTAACAACAGGATGATCATCAACAGGTATATCATCGACAAAAGGAGCAACAGTAGGTGCATTGGCATGAACAGGGTTATGCTCTAATGCGGGGTCAGGAGCAACAACTGGCTCGGGGGCCACAACAGGCTCCGGATCAACAAACTCCATCTCAAAATCAGCTGGATCGGCAAACAGAGGTCGACAGGGGCTACTGGATCCTCCAAGGGTTGGTCTAAGTGTACAAACTCGATATCACGGTCTGGATCAAAACCAGGTGGAAAAACAGGATCTGAATCATCATCAACATCATGATCGAACTCAAATCTGTGCGCAGGAACCGGTGCAGCTGATGACGCCATGTCCAGGTCGGCGTCATGTGAATGGTGCTGCACTCCCTGAGTGTGCGAAGGTGCGGATGCCACAGACTCAAAGGAGTCTGGAACGGGTGAATGAATGGGAGCCTCCTCTGCAGGAGCATCAGCAAGAAGTAGAACATCATCAGCAGCAATATGGGCCTCGCCCTCAAGTGGGTCCTCCTCAAATAGATCGACATCGTCGTCAGAGACAACGTCGAGGGGCATATCAACAACGGGATAAGCTGCAAGGGGCACAGGAGCAGGGATCACCGCGAGTGGCAAGTCCCCTACGAGATGGCCATCAGCAGGCTCTGCTACGACATCAGGCAGCGCAAAGGGCTGGAAGTCGTCATCGTCTGTGCTGGTAGTATCGGATGTGTACATCTCGTGCTCCGATGAAACTATGTCGTCTGATACTATAACCATGGGATCTGTAGTGTATGACTCTCCAGTATCTGATGAAGGCATGATGTCTGTAACACAAACACACATAGGCACAAACAATCAATCATATAATCTCCCAGCCTCTCAGACTGAACCTCCTAGTCTCTCAGACTACCCTCCCAGCCTCTCAGACTGAATCTCCTAGTCTCTCAGACTAATTCCCTGGTCTCCCTAACCAGACCCTCCCCAGCCACCCGGCTGAACCTCCCCAGCCACCCGGCTGAACTCCCTCAGTCTCCCCGACTGAATCCCTGGTCTCCCGACCAACCAAAAATTTTTAAGAAAAAGATGCTCAACTTTTGTTTGTAAAAATGTTTTGTACCTGGGATCTGGACGTAATGTATGCAATGTAAAAATGTTTTCGTGAGAGCCCTAGTGATCATAGTCTAGACTCGAGAAGGAATCCTAGTTCGCTATGAACAAAGCTCTGATACCAAGCTGTCACACCCTGGCTTTGCGGAAGCGTGGGTTTATTTAGTGTGACTTCTTAATACCGTAACTTAACCACAACAAAGCTATATGAAAATAAAACCATGATGTTCATCCATCACTTCAAGTTTTAAAATAAAAATACCACAACATTGTTTTCAAACGTCGATACATGCAACGAAAATATAATGCAACAAACTAAAAACATTGTTTGCAAGACACAACCACAAACATAAGATAAACACCATTTAAGACTTGTGACTCGTCCAGGCAAAAGTCACAACCCCTAAACGTGGATGACATCACTCCTCTTATGCAGCATGAAGACATTAGCATACCTCACCAGATCCCTAATTCCCTGAAATACATGTAAGTTAAAAAATCAACAAAAATGTTGAGCGAGTTCATGTAAAGAGAGTATGTAAAACCTTTGTAATATAAAAATCCCTGGTATGTAGCAAATAAGGAAATAAAGAGATCACCAATAGTTTGCAAGGCCATTGATATGTGTGAAGTGTAGTAGGAAGACTCAAACCTAGCAGATTTTTGCGTCAGGCTCAAAGTCACCCCGAAGTCCATTCTGTTGGGCTCGCTACACCCAGATAGATCTACCGCTAATGACCCTCGGTCCTACAATGAGGATTTAGAGCCTCCAGTTCCCGCCTACCCACTCACATGATCTAAGTAGTAACCCTCCTTACGCTAACCATACCACGTATTAAAGTATTCATAATCATAGTAACATGTATTTCACCCCCGAAGTATAAAAACTGAAAACAGTTAAGAGAAAAGGGGGACATGAACTCACAGAAGTGCGTCTCGAAATAGTATCTCCCAATCAACCTGCTGCGTGACGACCTACACGTACTAACTTCTATTAGACGGACGACCGTGCCTTGGCTTAAGGTTTAAGTTTTTGGGAAATAGTTAGGCAACTATTTCGTATTTACACTTCTTAATTATCTATTAATTATATTCCTTCCCAAGGATGGGGGTTTTAATACATGTGCATTTTTATAACTTTAAGAATATATTATTAAGTCTCACTTAATAAGATGTATTTTAATTCATTTGTCTAAAATATTCTATCTCCAAAATATACATATTTTTCCCAAAAATATTATATTTTATTTCATACAATTTCCAAAATAATACTTTTATCAAAATACGCATTTAAGGGTATTTTCCGAAAATACATAAGTTACAGTTTAAAGTTCGTGTGGTAATAATAATACCAGTGTAACTTAAATAATTATTTGTGAGGGCGTTGATATTATCTTGGAGGTCGTATTTTCATGATATTTCCAAGTTATATTATTTTTACTCTAAAAATAATATATAGTTCACAAAATAATCATAAAATCACACAAGCGTTTTATCATGAAATATATATTCCAAATATATATTTATCAGGTTTTATTTATGAAAATCCACCTCCGACACTTGGTTATTTTGTAATAAAATTCGTGGCGAATTTTATTTGGAAAAACAAGTTAAAAATATATTTTTAACCATTTGTCACAAAACATTTCTAAGTGTTATTTTCTGGAAAAATTTCGCCAGAGTTTCCTCTGTAACTGGAGGTGGCCACGCTTACGAGCGTATCATTTTCTTTTAAAAATTCAACCAACAACTTTTCAACCATCAATTTTCAATATTCAAACATCAACTAGTCAAAAATAAGTATAGATCGCAAACACATGAACTTGTAAGTCGTGTGAAAATATGTAGAAATTTTCCAACATATTTAGTGGATCTTTCTATCTTTAAAAATAAATCGGTTTCTTGAAAAACTTTATTTTTAAAGAAAATGTAACTTTACAACTTCTAGTCCAAAAATCAAGAAATTATTCCTTTGTTAAACCCTTTTGTCACACAAGTGTTTACACACTTGTTTGTTAGCAAAAATGCTTTTGGTTGTGTAAGGTCCGGCTTTTAAACAAGATTTGCATCTTACACTTGGTTCTTTGAAAATACCACTTGTAGATCTTTAGATCTACTAGTTTAAAACTCTATTTCATGAGAAAATCACTTTTACACAAGTTCATGATTATGTTATGGAAAGATTCATCATCTTGCAACTTTCATACTTAACATA
The DNA here is from genome assembly GCF_002127325.2 of Helianthus annuus. Lineage (NCBI taxonomy): Eukaryota > Viridiplantae > Streptophyta > Magnoliopsida > Asterales > Asteraceae > Helianthus > Helianthus annuus. The sequence continues at coordinate 106,017,015 of NC_035444.2, read as the reverse complement.
TCACTAGTTCATGTTCCATGAACATGAACTAGCATGGTTAGATGACAATCCGTTCCACTACTAGCCACTAACAACATAAAATAATCATTTCTAAACAAGATTCACAAGATTTACACTAATAGTTACTCTTTATCCATCAAGTTTATCTTTCATTCAAGACTTTATGTTTTGATCTTTAGTGTTCTTGATTTTTATCCGTTAAATCTCTTATTAACCACTTTAAACATGAACAAGAGAGTGTTTAGAAGCACGTACAACTAGCTCAAGGCTAGGGAAGAATCAAAGTGAAAACAAGGTGGATAAAAGCAACGTAGTGAGGTTCTTGAGATTCCGAAAGCACTGAGTCTCCTCGTATGTCACCTTGCACCTTGGAATGTAAGTGGAATAGCAAGATCAAACTTGAATGATGGGTGGAGGATGGATGATGGTTTCAGCCGATTGTAGCAAGAGGGAAAGGAGAGAGTAAATGTTGTGATGTGTTTTGTGTGAATGTAAGTGTTATCCCTTTAGTAAACTTATAGACCATCTTCTACTATTAACCCTTAGGTAAAATGTTGTCAAGATATTAGACAAACTTGATTAAAATAATCACAAATGGGTGGGGTGTGTCCCCTTGGGGAAACCGATCGGATCATGGGGGGGGGGTTATGGTTTGATTTGAATGGATAGTTAAGTGTTTAGTTTGTTTAGTTAGGAATTTAAATTAGTTACTAGTGTGTTATGTAATATCTTGACAATAAACTTGCAAATCTCTGACGAACCACTTGCAGGAATACAATTTTTATTTCACAGTCTCTACCACAAACATAAACTTTTTATGATAAAGATTTGACAGCCTTAGACACTACTTGCAAATCTCTGACGAACCACTTGCAGGAATACAATTTTTATTTCAAATAACTTTTCTCATTTCATTTTATTTCAAAAACATCTCAAACAATTTCACCCAAACCATTTGTTCATCATGTTTAGCACTTGGGATTTTGAACATCAGCTCTTCAACACCAGTTGTCGAAATTTTTTCTGAATTTTTCAAAATTTATGCTAAAACACACTAAAATCATTTTGGATTTTTGAATAATATGAAATTCAGTAAAGAAATATTTACGAACAATCTTTTTGTGAGTTTGTGTAAGAGGATCATATCAGTTTATGAGACAAATCACTAACACCGTTAAGCTTGATTTCATTTTAAGTTCTAAACAATTCACCTAGATTGTCAGTATACTGATCCACTTAAATTCTCACACAAAGTTCAATTGTTTCGAGATACGATATTAATGTTTTAAGAACTTAAACTTATTCGCGTGTCCCACTACTTGAATATACTCCCGTATCCAGATCCCAATATTCAGTCTTACAGGTGAGTATACCTAGATGATATCTGTAAGGGGTTAGATGCGAAACCGTGAGAGCTCAGGTCAGAACTTCCGTTCAGCAGAGAGATGACGGCTCGACTATTGGTGTGTCCCCTTTAGAGGATCTTTTCTTCAACAGCATATGATTTAGCATTTTGCAATGTTTTATCATTTTTATGCTGAGGGCGGTGCTATATTTCAAGCAATTTGCAAAGTATTATACGGGGACTAGGCCATTGCTTCCGCAAAATCAGAAGTCCCGGGATAATACCCCAGATATCACTGAGTATAAAGACCTAGTATCTCAGAAAGAGGGACCTTTCAAACAAGATTTCGGGGGTTACCCATATATTCAAGAAATGTTCCCCACTATATAAGTAAGTTTGAATTTAGGTTTATATCTCGAAAACAATTTACTAAATGTGCAAAAAGCTACTGGCACATCCATAGTGAGATTGTTTATCACATTTTAGACTTTACATTTCTTTAGCGTGTTGTGATAGTCCACTGATGTACTATCATTTCCTCTTCTCACAACAAAACTCGGTTTTGATTTTATCATGTTTTTGACTTTTTCAAATTTCTAATGTTTTTGGATTTTCTGAAATTTTTACTCCCCCTAAAATGCAAACATATTTAAAAAAATTTGAAAACAAACTATACAGAAATATGGCAACTATTGTTTCAAGCCTCAATTCGCCATTCACTTGACATAAACAATCAGAACTCCCCCTTACAACAAACTATTTTCCCATTAAGATTTCAAAATACTTAAGTTTGTTTTAATCAAAATGGTTTTTCTGGAAAATAAGTTTTGTTTTTAACCACTTGTAGGTTCAGGGATCATCATATTGTTTTTTAATCACTTGAAGGAGGATTACATCAAGTTCAAATTAATGACCTTGATTAATCACTTTGTAAGAACAAACCTCTGTACCACATGTAGGAATAAAACATCTTCACAAATTCATTTTATCAATAAAGATGCCGATTCATGCTCCACGATTACCAACTTGGGAGCTCCGGCAAGTCAGGTTTTTCTATTCAAAGAATATATCCACCCAAGCCTGACCAGCCTTGGGTGTTACCGAGCTACCAACACTCGGCTTCTTACCTCCCATCTTCTTCTCATAGAACTCTTTAACCCCTTTGACTTTTCTGTCTATCATTTTTCCAAAGATGTGTTTTACTTTGGGATTAAAGGCCTTTTAAACATCAAATTCCTTTTTGTCAGAATAAAATTGGTTTGAAATTTCAACTTTACCAATTTTCTTCTTAAAATTTTTAGCCCGAAGTGGTGGAAAATTTTCATCATCCACAGTCGGAACTGATTTTTCACCATTTTTCTCAACCTGTGGCTCATCTGACTTTGTAGAATCAGATTCATCGCCAGACGATAGCTCCTCTGATTTTGACCTATCAGAATCATCGCTAGAACTATCAACAGACTTCTTAACAACCCATTTCTTGTTGTCAGATTTAGCTCTTTTCTTGTAAAATTTGTTTGAACGTTCACCAATTTCAAATTTTGAATTTTTGAATAATTTTGTTCTATCAATTGGTGGTTCAAACTCAACCACTTTCTCTTTCAGTTTAGGAACTTCCTGTTTGGTTTGAATTGCCTGTGAACAGTTCATGGCAATATGACCACTTTTTCCACACTTGAAACGGGTTCGAGTTTTCTTCTTCTGATCAATAGTCTTCATCTCATCTTGCTTCATTGCAAGGAAATCTCTGTTTGACTGCTTTCTGAACAATTTTTCTTTCTCTTCTTCAGAAGATGTGCCTGAAACAAATGTCATCTTCGATTTAAAATCTCGAACATATTTTTCATTTTTCTGTTGGAATAAAACCTAACTCTTTCTTTTTGAAATTACCGTTATGATTTGGTTTCTTTTGATAACTAGAACCAGAACTGTAACCCTTTTTCTTGTTTAGACGTTGTTGAACTCTTGAGGTGTAAGGTCTTGGTTTTCTTGTAAGATTTTCATCTTTTATTTCAGAAATATTAATTTCTATTAGTTTGAAAACCTTTTTGATCATTTCTTGTTTAACACCTCTTATTGGAAATTCCTCATCAGAATATAACTTGTCAGAATCATTCAAAGTATAAGCTACTTTAAATGTTTCATCATTTAAATTAGATTTTGATAACAGGAATTCTTTATCATAAACTCTTTTGCCCTGTTTTTCAGTTTGACCCGGAGTGCTGGACTCAGACTTTGACTCCGACATAGACTCCGACTTTGACTCCTCAGTTTCATCGTTATCTAACACATGATCCACCACTTTCTTCATCAATTGAGATTGTTGATCAGTGTCAGACGATGTGAAAGTAACATCAGTAATTTTTGGCAAATTTACTGATGACTCTGACTCCCACTGTAAGTTTGTTGCCTTTTGGACTCTTTCAGAATTTGGATTTCTGGGCAAATATCCATTTTCCAGCGGGGGTGGACACTTGTTATAGCTAACACCTTGTTTCTTACCAGAATTCTTCTTGTCAGTCTTTTTCTTTGTGTCATTCTTCTTTTCGTTCTTCTTCTCTGGAGTCTTTTCTTCAGTTTGTTCTTTAGTCACTTCATCCTCTTCAAATGCCTTCATACCTTCAACAGTTGGATAAATCCTGTCAATGACATAAGAAGTACATGAGTAACTTTTCAACAAACGATTAACTCTTTCAGTTTCAATTCTTTGAGCCTCCAGTTTCTGTTCTAGAGCAGCACACTTTTCAATGTAGTTATTCACAACTTTCTGTTTGATCATGAACGCTCCTTGAAGTGTCTTCATTGCTGTTGCCTGTTCTTCACTTGTGTCATTGTACATATTCATTGCTTTGTTCAACACATCATAAGACTCCTTCAATCTGTTCATGTTGTGAATCAATGAACTGTTTTGTTTCTTCATTGCTTCACAATTTTCACAAATCACTGGATTCTTCTTTGCAACAGCTTCTTCATCAATCTTGAAAGCTGGAACTTCCTTTACTTTTCTTCTCACCACTAGAACATCCTCATCATCACTGCTGACTGGTGTTTTTACCTTTTTCTTTTTCTTCTTAGCTTTCTCATCTTCACTGTCACTTTCTGCCATCATCTTCAAGTGTTGTGCCATTCTTTTTGCATAATACTCAGTACCATCATCATCACTATCTTCTTCAATACGAGCAACAAATGCTTTGTGACTTGAAGTTTTGTTAGGATCATAATCATCCCAACTAAAACCTTCCCAGTTAAAGCCTTCAGGTAACTTTTCATCATCTTGATCTATCAAACATGCTTTACCATCAGCTGGTATATATTTGTCCCAATTGAAATCTGTTGAAGATTTCTTCTCATCCTGATTCACCATACATGCTCTCTATGACGATTCTTCTATGACTTTTCTTCCATGTGCAACTTGCAGTTCTTGTTGATGTGATTGTTGAGCAACTTGATGGTATATTGCCTTCCGGTAGTAATCATTGTTGTTGAATGGATTTTGAGCTCCACTTGCTTCGCGATTAGTGCACTCCCTCTTGAATTGTCCTTTTTCCCTGCAACGAAAACAAGTAATTTTAGATTTATCAAAACCTAAAGTAGAAACATTAGCCTCACGGAGATCATCTCTTCCTGTGATCTGCTTAAATTTCTCAGCTCTCCTCAACACACTAGCCAAACACCATTTTATATCCATTAGCTCCATCACTTCAGCATCGATCTGGTCGTAATCTTCCATAGTCAGCATTGGATTCCCGATCCGACCTGCAACAAAACTTCCATATGATTCCAACACAGTTCCCAACAAAGACATATGGCTCTTTGCAATTTCTTCTGTATAATCTTGATCATCCTCAAGATTCAAAACAATGTTGCACTGAAGCTTCTTTCCATTTTTCTTTGTTGAAATGTTTGGATCAAAAGACGGATATGATGAGAAACTGGTTTTGCTATTTGATCCTTCAGATGAACTTCCAGATGAACCCTTTGCATTGAAAGCAGTTTCAACCTTTGGAGATAAGTTGATAGTTTTGTCATTCAACCCTGCTTTGTAATACAACCCAATGTCTTGTTCACCATCGAAATCTTTCATTCTCAAGATCTTTCTCTGTTCCATCTACTGAGCCTCAATCTTTTCAATGAATTTGCTAAGTGTCAGATTGCTGAAACCTTTCTTGTTTCTTAACATCATGAGATATGTACCCCAAGTTTCGTGTGGCAACGCATCAGCTAGCTTCTCTATCAGCTCTTCATTGTCTTTGTTGATGCTCACCCTCCTAAGATTTACCAACAAATTGCAGTATCTTTCGATTATCTGCTTTGTGCTCTCATTCTTCAAACCTCGAAATAGATCAAACTCTTTTTTCAAAAGCGATTTCTTGTTCTTGATCATTTCTTGACTACCAACAAACTTTGATCTTAAAGCTTTCCAAATTGAATAAGAACTTCCATTATGTTGCAATAAGACCATGATGTCTTCTTTCACAGCTTGTTGTAGCAGACTTAGCATCATTTTCTCATTTTTGTATTTCTTTTTATCATCAATGCTCATATCTTTGATAGGAATTTCCTCTTCATCATCATTTGTCGGTCTTACATACTTTGTCTCAACACATTCCCAAGCATCTAGATAATTTGCTTGTACCCAGTTCTCAAAGCGTCCTTCCCAACCCTTATACTCCTTGATGTTCATGAGCTTAGGCGGTTTTTGCATAGTTCCCGTTTCATTTTCCAACATCGTGTTCTGTGCAAGAGTGATCGGGGTAACCCGAGTAGCGAATGCGTTGTAAAATTCCTCGTCTATGTTTCGGTTTTTCAAAGTTTACAAAAATATTCTGTTCAAGCGAAATCAACTTTCAAGCTGAATACATTTTCGAGCGAAATAGCACTTTGAAGCGAAATCACCAGGTATGTTCTAGCGAGATATCAGTTTCAAGCGAAATCAGGACAAATTCCAAGCGGAATACCAGTTTCAAGCGGAATCAACAGAACTTTCAAGCGAAATATGGTTTTCAAGCGGAATCAACAAACTAATTTCGCTTGAAATGCTGCTGATGTCATCATTCTCTCGCTGATTTTCAAGCGGAATAACAAAATTTGTCAGTTTTAGATCGATTTTAGGCCTGAAACTTTCAAGGCTTTGTTAAAACATGATTACGCGTATTATGTGTGAAATGAGCCAATTTTATCCGTGAAAAGTTTTTCAATTTGGAAAAGAAGGTGTAGAAAACAGAAAATGCAGCTGAATTGGTATGAACTCTTCCTCCTGAGCTCTGATACCACTTGTAGGATCGTATGCGGATCCGAACGAGTCGATCAGAAGAGTTTTACTCAATACGAAAGGCGGAAACAGACGTATTGAGGTCAATTCAGCAAGAATATCACTTTAAACTGTCGTTATATTGATTTCACAATGAATTACAGTGACACGACACTTCGGCAGCACTTCGTTGCTCAACCGGAAAACTGTTACTTGATTTCGCTTGGAACAGCGTATATATAGGCGTATGATTCCGCTTGAACACGTCTCAAGTGGAATTAATATAATAGATTCAAGCGAAATCAGTCACTTTAACTTAAGCGAAATTAGAATGATTTTGATTTCGCTTGAAATGGCCTAGTGTCATTTCAAGCGGAATCACCTCTAATTCTTACTTTCTTGATTTTCGTGCCCTGATCTAACTAGTTCTATACAAGACTCGATACAAGACGAAGTCGACAGACGCATGCACCAACAAACCTTTTTGGGAAAATACGTCAGTTTTCACTGGTAAATACAATTAACCGACTCATTTTGAAAATGTTTAAGAAAATTGATTTGAATTCACAAGGCACAAAATATCTTTTATAACTTTGGATAATTATTTAAAAATAAACTTGTAAAAGAATTACATGTTCGTTATACGTTCAGTAGCCCGGGATGAATATCGAGTTAAAGATTAATTGACACACCACATAATATAATCCCGCGGCAAGTTATTCTCGAACAGGCGGTTATATCTTTTTATATACGCACCGGCAGGTGTATGCCTACACCCCATGTTTAGGTCGTGGCCATTTCAATGAATGATGCCAAGGATATCCGGGACATGGTCATTAACCCCCCAAAGGCTTTATGCAAACAAAACAGTTTAAACGGGTCATCTCAATAAATTAACCTTCGTATGATTAACAATTCAATGCCCGACCAAGCGGTATTTTATATACTGTACCCCAAGCCCGTATAAGGGAAAATAAGTTAAAAGTATTTACCTGAGCAAACTATACAAATTTATCCCAGCCATACAAATCAGCAAGTGCAAGTATCTTTTACTGGTCTCCTAAATCTGGAACGAAGGTTTTAATTAACCTATTAGATTCCTAACGGGTCTTACTTAAGTCTTAACTTAGACCGATTAGTTTTAAGGAAAGGTTACGGTTCAAAACGCAAGATTAAGCGAAGACCGGATTAGAATGTGATTTAGACCCGACAAGTATAGAGACTTGTATAATATGGGTAAACTAAATACATTCTGGATTTTGAAGTGAAAATGATAAGGTTTGACCCGTTTTGGTTAATTTATGCAAACTAGTTACATAAACCGTACCAAACGCGAAAAATGCATAACGGGTAATCAAAGAGTCATGAACATGTTCCACAAGTTAATATGCCTTAAATATGTTGTGATATCAGTAGGGTATCTTCTAAGCTAATTCGGGTCAGAACTGAAAGTCAAAGCAAAAGTCTACTTTTGCGACTTTCGGTTCTGAACCGATTCTAAACTTAGAATTGTCGGGTTGAACATGCTTAGACATGTTCAACTAATATTTACCAAGTTATTAAAGTGACAAAATTGATTTTATAGCCTTTACATCATTAGTTATGAATTTTTGTTTAAAACGACTCGTTTGACTTTTATTTTAATTACTTGGACCCGACAATTAACTAAGCAAACGTGATAATTAGGAGGTGCCATTTTGAGGGTCTAATACCTACCTAATTACGATCACGTGGCCATGTTCGTTGCGAACCATGGCTTAACCTTACAAGATCTAGCTAAAAGTTAAAGCGTTTATCGAAACCGCTTGACTTTTTGGCTTTAAGAGCCAAACAAAATAACTAAGCAAAGAAGGACACTTACAAAAGGTCCAAGAGGCAGAAGATAACTTAAAAGGAGGTTCCCTAAGGTCAGGATCCTCAGATTTGAGTCTAGAGAGCAAGAACCCAAGAATTGGTGTGAAATGAATGAATGAATTTCACCTCTGTTTATAGTGTTTGGGATGCAAGAGGATCATGACAAGTGTTAGAGAGGTTTAACCAGATCATAACATGTGTAATACCATTTTTCCAAACCATCAAAGGCCCCTAGAATCAAATGTGTGAGGCAAGAAGCAAAACCAAAGCTGGTTTTTGAATTTCTGTTACTGGGCATCCTTTACGGACCGCAAGAGTCTAGCTATATGGTCCGTAAGGACCAGACCAGCACACACAAAGTTTCGTTTGTTGACAAGTTTGGCCCCTACACTTGATAAATGTCATTTCTAACACATTTAAGGCCCGTTAAACCATTTTTAAGGCTCTACAATGATGCCCAAACATAGGGAACATGAAACATGCTCAAAAACATGCCGGATGTCGGTTCGTTTGTGTAGGATCGGATTCTGACCCAAACGAGTCAATCAGAGGAGTTTGATCAGATACAGGTGCGGAAAACAAGTACCTGACGTAGAAATAGCTAGATATTCTCTTAATTCTCACACCGGCAGCACCTCGGTATGGAATTTCAGATGTTACAAATGAGGTCCTCTTTTGTGGTATATATAGGTGAGTAGGTTCCCTTATACGGCATGTCCGTATACGCGGACCTGACGTAAAAGCGGACCTCCCATGTCCGTAAAAGCGGACCTGACACAAAAGAGGATCTCCTATGTTCGTATAAGCGGACCTCCTCTCTAAAACACGTAAACTCTCCAGTTTTCTCGTAAAACGCGCCCTAATCTATACATTACAATAAAAGACTCGATCTAAGACGAAATCAACAGATGTAGTGCACCAACAGACTCTCCCTCAGATGTTGATGGAGTCGACTATCGAGTCACAACAATGCTGTGTCTTCATATCTTCAGTCTTGATCAGTCTCTGGGCTTCTCTCTCTCTAGCTTCTTCTCTTTCTCTTTTATCATCAACAGACTCCCTCACTTTGAAGTTGACATCTTTAAGTTTATCAAATCCAACATGTGCTCCCCCTCAAATGTTGACTTTTCCTACACAACAACTCAACCACAACATAAGTTTTATGATAAACGATTAAGCATAAGATCATCACTTTTTACAAACCAATCAATCAATCAGATACTGATGAACCACTTGGAATTGTGACATTTTACTTATCAAAACAAACACAAACTCCCAAACCAACTTTTCATCATGTTTAGCACTTAGAATTTTGAAAATCAGCTTTTCAATATCAGTCGTCGAAAATCTTTTTGACTTTTCAAAAATTTATGCTAAAACACACCAAAACTATTTTTGGATTTTTCTGAAAGAAAATACATGCAGAAATGAACTATTTACAGACAATATTTTTGTGAGCTCGTGCAAGAGGATCATATCAGTTTTGAGACATATCACTAACACCGTTAAGCTTTAAACATTCTCAGTTCTAAACAATTTACCTAGATTGTCAGTATGTTTGTCCACTTAAATTTTCACACAGACTTCAATTGATTCGAGATACGATATTAATGTTTTAGAGACTTAAACTTAATTGTGTATCACTCCACTTGAATATACTCCTGTATCCAGATCCCAAATATTCAGTCTTACAGGTGAGTATACCACAGATGATATCTGTAAAGGGGTAATGTGCGAGGGTCGTGAGAGCTCAGGTCGATACTTCCGTATACGCAGAGAGATGACGGCTTCGACTTTTGGTGGGTCCCCTTTAGAGGATCTTTTGATTACAACAGCAACGACTATCAATTTTATTATTTCATCAGCTTGCTAAGGGCGATGCTATATTTCAAGCATTTTGCGAAAAGTATTATCCGGGGACTAGGTCAGTACTTCCATACAGCAGAAGTCCCGGGATAATACCCCAGATATCACTGAGTATAAAGACCTAGTATCTCAGAATACGGGACCTTTCAAACAAGATTTTGGGGGTTACCCATATATCCAAGAATAGTTACCCACGAATCAAGCAAGTTTGATTTAGGTTTATATCTCGTTTCAATTTACTAAATGTGCGAAAATCTACTGACACATCCGCAGTAAGATCGTTTATCACATTTTGACTTTCCAATTCTTTAGCATGTTGTGATAGTCCACTGATGTACTATCATTTCCTCTTTTTCACAACAAAACTCATTTTTGATTTTATCATGTTTTTGACTTTTTCAAATTTTCTAATGTTTTTGGATTTTCTGAAATTTTCTTACTCCCCCTAAAATGCAAACACATTAACGAAAATATGAAAACAAACTGTACAGAAACATGACAACCGATATCAAATCACCTCAAATTGCTATTCACTAGGCATAAACAATCAGAACTCCCCCTATCAACAAACTATTTTCCCATTTAGATTTCAAAACACTTAAGTTTGTTTTAATCAAAATGGTTTTTCCGGAAAATAAGTTTGATTGATTTTACCACTTGTAGGTTTATCAAACAAATGTTCGGGGATGTGGTTCATCATCTTGTCTTCCAACCAGATGTAGGAAAATACAAGTACAAATTAATGTCCTTGATTTACCATATGCAATCAAATCATCTAACCACTTGTAATTATAACCAACAAACATAAACAAACCTCTTTACCGTTTGTATGATTGACGTTACCGAATAAAACTCAAGAAAGATGCCGATTCATGCTCCACGCTTACCAACCTGGGAGCTCCGGCAAGTCCTGAGACTTATTGTTCATAATATGTACCATCCCAGTCACAAACCAGGGATGGTTCAACCTTTTCTTTCGTTGTTTTCTTCTCATAAAATTCCTTAACCCCTTTGACTTTTCGATCAATCATCTTGCCAAAGATGTGTTTTACCTTGGGGTTAAAGACCTTCTCAGCATCAAATTCTTGTTCATCATGATAAAATTGGTTAGAAATTTCAACTTTACCAATTTTCTTTTTATAATTCTCAGCCCGAAGTAATGGAAACTCCTCATCATTAACAATCGGAACTGATTTTTCAACTTTTACATCAGCTTCACATTTTGAAACAACTTGTGGCTCAACTGACTTTGTGGAATCAGTTTCATCGCCCGAAGATAGCTCCTCTGATTTTGATCCATCAGAATCATTGCTAGAGCTTTCACCAACCTTCTTAACAACCCATTTCTGGTTGTCAGATTTGGCTTTCTTCTTGTAAAACTTGTTTGAACTCTCACCAATTTCAAAAATAGAATTTTTAAACAGTTTGGTTCGATCAATTGGTGGTTCAAACTCAACCACTTGTTCTTTAAGTTTACGAGATACTCCCTGTTTTGATTTTATTGCCTTAGAACAATCCTTGGCAATATGTCCAACATTGTTGCACTTGAAACAGGTTCTCGAGTCTCTCTTCTGCTCAGCTATCTTCTTCAACTCAACTTGCTTCTTCGTCAGAAACTCACTGTTTGATTCTTTCCAGAAGTTTGTCTTTTCTTCTTCATCAGTTGATGTACCTGAAACAAATGACATTTTGGATTTAAAATCACGAACATATTTTTCATTTTTCTGTTTTCTGTAGGAGTAAAACCTAAACCTTTCTTTTTGAAATTACCGTTATGGTTTGATTTCTTTTGGAAACCTGAACCAGAACTGTAATTCTTTTTCTTGTTTAATCTCTGTTGAACTCTTGAGGTGTATTTTTTAGGTTTTTCATTAAGACATAAGTCTTTTATTTCAGAAATATTGATTTCTGTGAGTTTAAAAACCTTGTTTATCAATTCAGTTTTGACACCTCTTATTGGAAATTCCTCATCAGAATATAATTTGTCAGAATTATTCAAAGTGTAAGCAACTTTAAACAATCCATCATCCAAATTAGATTTTGACAATAGAAATTTTCTATCATAAACTAATTTGTCCTGTTTTTCTGTTTGACACTGTGTGCTTGACCCAGACTTTGACTCTTCAATATCATCACTCTCTAACACATGATCCACGACTTTCTTCATCAATTGAGACGGTTGATTAGTGTCAGATGATGTAAATACAACATCAATATTTTCTGGAAGATTTACTGACGACTCTGACTCCCACTGTAAATTTGTGGCCTTTTTGACTCTTTCATCGTTTGGATATCTAGGCAAATACCCATTTTCCAGCGGGGGTGGACACTTGTTATAACTGACACCTTGCTTCTTACCAGATGGCGTCTTTTCAGTGTCTTTTTTCTTGTCATTCTTCTTCTTGTCAGCAATCTTTTCCTCAACACTAACTTCAGCTGCTTTCTCTTCAGTTACCTCATCGTCTTCCCATACCTTCATGCTCTCAACCGTCGGATAAATCCTGTCAATAACATAGGAAGTACATGAGTAACTTTTTAATAAACGATTAACTCTCTCCGTTTCAATTCTTTGCAGCTCAAGCTTTTGTTCTATAGCAGCACACTTCTCAATGTAGTTGTTTACAACTTTCTGCTTCGTCATAAACGCTCCCTGAAGAGTCTTCATTGCTACAGCTTGTTCTTCACTCGTTTGATTGTATTGATTCATCGTCTTATTCAGCACATCATAAGACTCCTTCAAACTGTTCAAGTTGTAAATCAAAGTGCTGTTCTGCTTCTTTACAGCTTCACAGTTTTCACACTTCACCGGAATCTTTTTTGCATCAACTTCTTCATCAACTTTGAATTTTCGCACTTCTTTCACCTTTTGCCTTCTCACCACCGGCACTTCTTCATCATCACTGCTCACCGGTGTCTTGATCTTTTTCTTTTTCTTCTTGGCTTTTTCATCTTCACTATCACTTTCAGCAAGCAGCTTCATATCTTCTTTATATTTTCTTGCCCAATATTCCGTATCATCATCACTATCATCTACAATCTTTGCTGTAAAAGCAGAGTAAGCTGTAGTTTGATCAGGAATATAATCATCCCAAGTGAAATTTGCCCAGCTAAAACCCTCTGGTAATCTCTCATCTTCTTGATCAATCAAACAAGCTTTCCTATTATCTGGAATATATTTATCCCAGTTAAACGACTGCTTTTGATCTTGATTCACCACACATGCTCTCTTTCCAGTGTCTTCAATTACATCTCTTCCATGTGCAGTTTGAACTTGATGTTTTTGTTGTTGAGATGATTGACCAACTTGGTGATAGATGGCTTTTCGATAATAATCATTGTTGTTGTTGAACGGATTTTGAGCTCCACTTGCTTCTCGATTAGTGCACTCCCTCTTGAAGTGTCCTTTTTCCCTGCACCGAAAACAAGTGACTTTAGATTTGTCAAAACCTAAAGTAGAAACATTCGCATCACGAAGATCATCTCTCCCCATGATTTGTTTGAATTTCTCAGCTCTCCGTAACACGCTAGCCAGACACCATTTTATGTCCATCAGCTCCATTTCTTCAGCATCTATCTGGTCGTAATCTTCTTTGGTTAACATTGGATTCCCGATACGACCTACAACAAAACAAGTATAAGATTCCAAAACCATCCCTAGTAAAGACATTTGGTTTTTGGCAACTTCATCAGAATAATCTTGATCATTTTCAAGATTTAATACAATGTTGCACTGTAATTTTCTCCCGTTTTTAGTTGCAGAAATGTTTGGATCGAAAGATGGAAATGAAGTAAAGCTGGTTTTGCTGTTGGACCCAGATGATGGACTTCCAGAAGAATTCTTGGCACTGTAGGCAGTCTCAACCTTAGGAGATAGATTTGAAGATTTCTTTTCATTAACTCCTGCCTTATAATACAACCCGATGTCCTGTTCACCATCAAAATCTTTCATTCTGATCACTTTCCGTTGTTCCATTTCTTGAGCCTCTATTTTTTCAATGAACTTACTGAGCGTCAGATTGCTAAAACCCTTCTTGTTTCTGAGCATCATAAGGTATGTGCCCCAAGTCTCATAGGGCAACGCATCAGCAAGTTTCTCTATCAACTCATCAGTGCTCTTCTCAATACTCAACCTTTTCATGTTGGCAAGCAGATTACAATAACGTTCAATAATCTCTCGTGTACTCTCATTCTTTAAACCATGGAAAAGATCAAACTCTTTCTTTAGAAGTGACTTTTTGCTTTTAACCATTTCTTCACTTCCTCTAAACTTTGAACGTAAAGCTTTCCAAATCGAATATGACGTTCCATTGTGTTGCAAAAGCACCATAATATCCTCTTTCACTGCTTGTTGAAGAAGATTTAGCATCATTTTCTCATCTTTGTACTTCTTTCTAGCATCCGCACTTAGATCTTTTATCCGAACAGGCTCTTCATCATCATTCATCGGTCGAACATATTTTGTCTCGACACATTCCCATGCATCAAGATAGTTCGCTTGTACCCAGTTCTCGAATCGACCTTCCCAACCTTTAAATTCTTCGATGTTCATTAGTTTGGGAGGCTTTTGCATCGTCCCTGTTTCGTTTTCGAGCATTGTGGTTTGAACAACAGTGATTGGGGTACTCGGAGTGGCGAATGCGTTGTAGAACTCAGAATCCATGCTTCACACTTGTATCACCTGATGATCTCGAATTCCTGACGATCTCGAATTCACCTGATGATCTTGAATTACCTGACGATCTCGAATTCACCTGACGTACAGAAACAAACAAAACACAATCAGTTTAAAAATTTATCAAATAACAGTATAATACTGATACTCGAACTGATGAGTATTCTTTGTGAACTGCAGATTGACACGCTGTGCAGACTGAATTTGATGTGAAATGAGTTTGTTGTCAAAACACGCGAACTACTGTGACCCGGATTAAACTCAAACGACCAGATTCACTAAGAACGAACTGATGGACTTTCAAACGACCTTGCCCGACTTCCAACTGATATGACTTGAATTTTGTGCCAACTGAGCTAAAAATCACAACACAAACTGACCCAAATCTTTAATCAATATCGCATGCATATAAATGGCCGACATATACCTTTTAATAATCTGACAAGCAATTATTTAACCGTACATGGTCCGACAACATATATGTTTCAAACTAAAATCAATAACAATGATAGAACCAAAACAATCCACTAACTCACATTCAATAACTATGACTGGACCTCAAATTACTATCCTTATAGCTGATTGGGCCAAATAACTGATGTAGACACATGGGCCTTTAAACCTTTTTTTTTAAAAACCTCACTAGCCGACAAATATGATACTTGATTTATCAACCTTAAAATCAACCAATTCACATGAAAATTTTATTATTAATTTTTTAGACAAGAACTGACAAACGTTGATTTTACTTGACCGACAAATTTAATCAAACACTAAATGACAAACAACACACTTTTTATAACACTTAGCACATGGGTCGGTGGCAACATTAATTCGACAACTTTTAATGGACGGTGACTTTATAAAGTGGTCGACAAACAAGCATGATTATTAAGAAACTAGTGGGCCGATTATTATTGTTTTACACTATTAGTGATTGGGCCGACTACTGTTGCAAGATCAGACGTTATGAAGAAGACGACTAAAAAGCGAACCACTTGTTGGAATATGCAATACCCTATGAGCGAACCTGTTATGTTGAACTAAAAGCGGACCTAATCTTTGACAAATAAACGAACCAGAAAAGCGAACCTGATGAGATCTTATAAGCGAACCAACATATTATTTTCGACACAAAAGCGAACCTCAATCGTAATTATGAGCAAACCTGAATATTAACTCTGACACAAAAGCGAACCAGATTCTTATGAGCGGATCTATGATTTTTTGGAGCGGATCTACCTTAAAAATGTGCTAAAAGCGAACCAAAACAGAAATTTGGAGCGAATCTATGAGTTACCGTAAAAGCGGACCTACTTCGGAACACGTTTTGACCCGTTTTTACTTTGAATTTCAGCCTCAAACTTTCAGGGATTTGACTATACACTGTTACGCACAATCTGTGAAATTTTGAGCGAATTCCGACCGTAAAATCTCGGTCTGATGAAGAAAGAAAGTGTAGAAGTAAGAATATGTGATGAAATCCAGCAATTCTATGTAGAACTCCTCCTCCTGAAGCTCTGATACCACTTGTAGGATCGGATTCTGACCCGAACGAGTCAATCAGAGGAGTTTGATCAGATACAGGTACGGAAAACAAGTACCTGACGTAGAAACAGCTAGATATTCTCTTAATTCTCTTTGTTGATTAATTTGACAGCGTTTACAATCGATTCTCACACCGGCAACACCTCGGTATGGAATTTCAGATGTTACAAATGAAGTCCTCTTTTGTGGTATATATAGGTGAGTAGGTTCCCTTATACGGCATGTCCGTATAAGCGGACCTGACGTAAAAGCGGACCTCCCATGTCCGTAAAAGCGGACCTGACACAAAAGAAGATCTCCTATGTCCGTATAAGCGGACCTCCTCTCTAAAACACGTAAACTCTCCATTTTTCTCATAAAACGCGCCCTAATCTATACATTACAATGAAAGACTCGATCTAAGACGAAATCAACAGATGTAGTGCACCAACAGTTTGGTCGTACGGTCACGTTGTTCGGCTAATTACGACGAAACACGGACGGACGCGAAAAACGAACCAAATTACGCGACGAGTGGAATTTTATCAAGCCAATCATTAAAATAAAATACTTTAATGATTACATAAATTTTTGGATGCCCGGATATATTCAGAACGTAAGATATGCGCGAAAATGCAAACTTATGCACTTTTTGACGCTTTTAGTCCCTGCTGATCAAAAAAGTTTATTTTTGCGCACCAAACACCTCAAAGCCTATTTCTAAGCTATATAAAGGATATTTAGGGCATGTTTAACTTATGATCATATTCCGGAAGGTTCGATATCATACGAATTGGTATACTTTTGCAGTTTGACGCAATTAGTCCCTCTAATGCGGAAACTTGAGTATATCATCGTTAAATAGCATCGAAGCCTTATCTAATCCATATTAGGCATTCTTGAGAGTATTATAAAACATCATAATGCTTCGGGTTCGCTAAAAGGTCATTTAGAGGTATAATTAAACATATTGACACTTTTAGTCCCTCTAACTTGCAAAGTTGCGCGTAACTTCACTTATAGGCATAAAAGCCCTTAATGGCCAATATTAGGCATTCCCGAGATTATAATCACTTATCATGAAGCTCCCGGTTTGCTAAAAGGTCACTCAGAGGTAAGAATTAACATGTTGACGCTTTTAACCCTTCGTTGCACAAACTTTCAATTAATTACACAAACGGCTACTCTTAATCAACGAGCGGCTCAATTGTGAATATGAATACCGTAAGAGGTTATTCAGAAACTTATTTTAGGTATGTTAACACTCCCAGTCCTTTCATAATCAAATTTTTTCGATTTTTCGAAAAAGTAGTCCTTTAAATTCAATGTTTGACTTTGTTAGGGTTTATTACACGTGTCAATACATCATTGGACGTGATTTACGAGATGTTACATTACACGATTCTTTAAATGAAGCTATGAAATTAATATGGTTAAACTTAATTATGTTTTTTCTTTAGGCTTGGTACAAGAAATGGCTACGTTTATTAAATCGTTGGAATTTAAAAATACCCATGTTCGTGGTAAGAAGAAATGCAAAACTCGGGTAATTCTCAGGTTGCTGCAATTCGGCTTCCATATTTGGCTATTTGTTTAAAAACCTTGGGTTCACTTTCAACATTGATCATTCATTCCCGGATGATAGAGATGACTTCCTATGGTAGCTCATCATGGGGGCAGTGGCCTATATCAGATGAACAAGACAAAGCGAATGCCATAACTAATACTTAAAGGTGGGAAAACGAGCATCTAGTTATAACTTGTGAGTTAAACATGATTACACAAATCATATTGTTCAATAATAATAAATTATTTTTGTGCTTTTGAATACAATGTGTATGACTTTTGAACTAACCTGTTTGACAAAGTTCATTTGTTTCATAAATCTGCAAGGTTTATCAAGGTAATTTTGTAAGGTTTATCAAGGTAATTTTGCAAGGTTTATGTAGGGATATTAGTTTTGATTAATGTGTCTTGACTAGAAAGTCTCTACTATTTGGATTAGTGTGTATAATTCATATATTTTACATATGTTATTGCCATGGTTAAAGCTAATGATCCATTTTATATATGTTAAAACCTGCAGATGAGGAAGTTCTGAGGAAGTTACTTGCAGAACAAACAATTGAAAAGATCTGCAATTCTTTTCCTGCATACAAAGGATATGGTATCCATTCGAACCCGCAAGTAGAAGCTTCCAAACTAAGCATTGATTTCAATGGTGATATACCTCATAAAATTCAACATATGATTCTCGATTGTCTTAAATCCCTCCTCAGTTACTTCTGGCCATAACTGCTTACACTCAAAGGTTAAAACTTGTCATTATTAAGGAAATAAAGAAAACTAACGCTCGAGCCGATGCAGATATATTGAGGTAATAGTTTGAGTTTATCTTCATTTACAAGAGGCATGATATTAATCATATTATGATCTGTACTAAATATTTCTAATATTTATCCAGGTACAGGTATGAGAATAATAGATTAATAGATGCTTCTCCCGATTTAGGCTCACAATTTCCACTTCAACTTTACGATAATGGTAATAATGGTCTCGACATGCCTTCGAAAGGAACTCAGTATCAACGTTTAGAAAGACATGCATCATTCTCTACTTTATAGCCTTCATTAAATATGCGCATTTTTTTTATTTTATAAAATTTCGTTTTATCTATCGTCGTGTTAATAGAAAGCACATGTTAAGCAATTTGTGGCTACTGAGGATCAGCTCAATAAAGCGGCAGAGGCAAGAAAGGCGTGTCAAAGTCTTTTGAAGCGTCTAACCGGGAACATTAATATAGGTCCGCCATTTTTCTCGCAACATGTCACACCCCCAAATTCCACCTTCGGAGTATCATCCGCTTGAGAGCGTGACTGACCAGGATCCAGCCACCAATTATACTGAGCGTTGATTTATTAGTAACAATGTTCACTTACCAAAATAGTTAGCAACCATAATAGTTTAAAGTTTCAAACGTACAAGTTCGAATCAAAGTTTAAGTAAACAGCGGAAGCATAATTCAGATAGGTTCAAAACAAGTTCATAGTTCAAGATGATTTAAAACCCAACACACGGGTTTTGACGACCACTACACGTCCCCAAGCTGCGAGCTCCTGAGTCACTGGTTACCTGCAAAGCATGCAGCAAGGTGTCAACAATAATGTTGAGCGAGTTCACGAGTTGTCCAGTTTCAATTACCAAAAACTTGTTTCACCAGTTAATTTATCCGTTTATACATGCCAAGGGGAGCTACCCCAAAAGTAAGCGACTAAACTGTTTTTCCAATACCGAATACTAGGTAACCGTACGTTTCCGCAGAATGCCCCGATGTCAATGTTCTATCATCATTGACGGATGCCAGAGTCCATTAGTTCACTCCCGATCCCATACACGGGCACGGTGTGAGGTTGGTAAGACCTAAATAGCGCTATCAACTAATAACCCGTTCGCCTGGCCCCTGCGACTAATCGGTATTAAGTAGTAGGGACTTAAGTGATAGAGTTTCGTTTAGTGTTGCTTGTTGCATGCCGTATAAACAGTAATTAACTAAAGGTTCCCAATAACAAGGGAAGAAAAGTAAGTTGTATCCCTCACAAGGGGATAGTGTTGTTTTTAGTTCCGTTTCCCAAACCACCGGGAACGCATGCTTTAAGTTGTGAACTCACCTTGGGTTGCTCGGTAGATTATTTACTCGGTCAATCACGTTGGTCACCACGTCCTAGCATGGTTACCAATATAGGTCAAGTTGGGGTACAAGTAATCACGTATATCATACACATAATAAACACACAGAATACGTACAGTTATCTGTTGGGTTATTGGGCCGGCCCTAACAAATACACAGTCGATCAGTAACACATAGCTCAGTCAAACAGGTAGCCTAAACAAACACATTATGGCCCAATAACCAAGGTGGGCAGCCCAGTCGAGACAAAGCGGTCTCGACTCGAGAACACGCGGTCTCGAGTCGCAACCAAGAGATCTCGAGTGATCACGTTTTGGTCTCGAGTGGTGCTGGTCAGGAGTCGCAACCTCAGAGGCCTCGAGTCCAGTCTTGAGTCGAGATCATGAAGTCTCAAGTCGAGACCTTGCCGGTCTCGAGTCCCTGAAGTCCGTCTCGAGTTGTCACGAGGTGGTCTCGAGTCGCAACCGAGGGTCTCGACTCGCAACCCAGGATACGTGCACAAGAATCCTTCTAGAACCTGTTCCAAATGTCATATCCAATAGAATTGCATTTTCATGATTTTTGTACTAACCAACCGAAATGCACAAACATGTCCCCTTGTCTGATTTCCAAACAAAACGGATCAAACATAGTAATTTGAAATATTCATATCATAATCATCACACATTCATCTAGTTCATCATCATACATTCAAATTGTTCATCATGCATAAACTTTCATAACAACAAGCTTATACAACCAAACCAAACCTATCCTAACATGAACTCATGGCAGAAATCATCTTCGGCTTCTAGTTTAGCATACACAATAATTTTCACAACATGCTTGCATAATGTTAAACATCAACATTCATCCATTTTAAGAACAAGAATTCATGCTAACACTCGGTCAAAACATCATCAATAGCAACAATACATGGTTCGATTTCTAACTAGCTAAAACATGGTAAACACTTATCATCAATACCCAAGAATCATAGCAAACACCTAAATATACTAACCGGTTGATGTTGGGGGTATGAAGGATCAAAGAATCCACTTCCGAGTAATGATTTCGAGCTTGATCCAAGAGCCTTGATGTTTTCGGTTGAGTCCAAGAGAGAAGGAGAGGAGGAGGATTTTGTTAGGTTTTAGGGTTTTAGTGAGAGAGGATGAGAGGAGAGGTTTGATGCACAAAGGTTGTTGTCAAAAAAAATGGAAATAGTGGCCAAGTCCAAGAGTTTTATACCCGTCTCGAGTGGGTTAGGGGTTTTCGAATTGGGCTTCTCGGTTGTATGGCCCAACCAGCCCAAGTGTCTACTGTTTACTCGAGACCAGGTGGTCTCGAGTCGAGTTCGCTGGTCTCGGATCACTTTATACATATGTATATATATATATATATATATATATATATATATAATTACATACACGTTAATAACACATAGCACACCGAGATAGAATGGAAACTTTTCATTTAATAATATACATGTATACATACACAAAATGTTAATTCAAGAAGGTTGCCCGGGAAAAACCCGAAGTGTCACATTATCCCCAAGTTTTAAGAACTTTCGTACCGAAAGTTAAGGCAGTCACTGACAAGCTCGTATGAGTGAGAGCGTTTCGACGGGGTGTCACACCATCCCCCCGTTAGTTTGGAATTTCGTCCCGAAATTCGGTTGCAGCTTCAGTGCTGGTGGTTTCGTTAGGGAACAACTGGGGATACTTGCACTTCATCTGGTCCTCCCGCTCCCAGGTGAACTCTGGGCCACGTCGCGAGTTCCAACGAACTCGCACGAGAGGTATCTGGCTACGTTTGAGGCTTTTGATTTCTCGATCCGTGATCTCAATCGGTTCCTCAGTAAAGTGTAGCTGTTCGTCAATAGTGAGTTCCTTGAAGGGGATTATGAGTGTTTCGTCTGACAGACACTTCTTCAGATTTGACACGTGAAAAACATTGTGCACCGCACTCAGCTCTTCAGGCAGATTCAATCTATATGCAACCTTACCGATTTTCTCGGTAATTTCGTATGGTCCAACATATCGCGGATTCAGCTAGCCCCGTTTACCAAAACGAACCACACCCTTCCAGGGTGAGACTTTAAGTAGAACCCGGTCCCCGACCTGGAATTCTAGCGGTTTCCTACGCTTATCAGCGTAACTTTTCTGATGGTCACGAGCTGCCGCCATGCGTTGTCTGATCTGGGCAATCTTCTCCGTTGTGTCTACCACCAGTTCTGGGCCTGTGACCTGGCTGTTGTGACAACCCGTACTCCAGAACTATGTTACTTGAACGAATACATGATATGTTTTGTGTTACACGGTTGTGTGAGTGATTAAATGTTACATGTTACGTGATTTAATGTGATTGCATATGTTACTACTTGAACGATTAGTGAAACATTTATAAGAACCCACTCGGTCCATATGGTTGGACTCGAGACCATGAGGAAACCCAAGTGGGGGTTTCGGCCCACTTCCCTTCACACGCATATATACACACATTACCTCTAGGGTTTTAGTTTTACACAACTTAGCAATCAAGAACACACACAAACTCTCCCTCTCTTCTTCGCAAACCGAAGGCAGCCAAGGACTTTCCCCCATCGGAGATCATTGTCCACGGATCAATCCTACTCTCCTTTCAATCGGTTAGTGGTTTGTGTTTTCTTGGTTGAATGATGTATGTTGTATGCTTTCGGATTGATTGGTTGTGATGATATTATGTGATAACTAGGGTTCTTGCTATGATTATTAATGAAGGTTCTTGATGTCATAATATTCATACAATTCGGTTTGCATGATGTTAATCGGACACTATGTTCCTGTTATTGTTTTGATGCGTATATGAGTAATCGGTCCAAGTATATGTTAGCCGGCTAGGTTGCATGCTAGTTCAATAATATGATTCATGTTTCGGTTTAGGTCTGTTTGATGATCTGATTACGTGTTCTTGAGGCTGTCATGAATATGTTAATGATGCAAATTTGAAGATGCTATGAAACTGTTATTTTCGGTATTTGATCTGTTTCCGAAACTGCTGAATATGTTTGCTGAAATCACGGATTAGTTGTTATTGTTATTTAAGGAATTCAGGAAAAGCTGTTACACGCATGGTTGCGACTCAGATTGCGAGTCGGGAACCCACAGTCTCGACTCGAGACCACAACGACATCAGCCGCAATCATGGTTGCGAGTCCCGTTGCGACTCGTAACCGGACCATGATGAACCGAGACCAGCCATTGCGACTCGCAACCTACTGTTGCGACTCGTAATCTCCTGATGTGACTCGTAACCCGGTTGCGACTCGAGATCCCCGTTGCGACTCGAGACCGGCTATTACACATACACTGTTTTGAGCCTACTTTGTCACGGGCCCAATCGTACGACTGTTATGCTATTGGACTGCTTACCTGTTGGGCCGACATGCTAGTTGGGTGAATACTATTGGGCCGGGTTATGGTTGGGACGAATACTTAGATTGTTTATCGATACGTGTACGTGTTTACCATGAATCCTTGTATGCTTGCAACGTGGTAACTTATGTGATACATACGTGCGATACTTGAACCGAACCTGACTTACATAATAAACCATGATAGGACGTGGTTGATCATTTACTTGCTACCTGTACTCTTTGTGTATCTGCCGAGCAATCCAAGGTGAGTTCACACAGCCAAGGCATGGGGTTCCCAGGGTGGGAATGGGATTGAATAAACTATACGTACATACTTAGTTAACAGAACATAATGATATGAGTCCTCAGGGTGAGGGTGGTGAATGATAAGATACGGCTAGACTAGTATACCAATTGAACTGATCTTCGCATACACGCCAGGGGTTGGCCGCGATATTATGACTGATCTTCGCACACATGTCTTGGATAGGCCGCGAACTATATACTAAAACTTCGCACACATGCCAGGGTGGCCGCGATACAAATATACATAGTCTAGAATACTTGGGAACTTTCCCCAATCTTCGCATACATGCCGAAATGGCCCGCGATACGAATCAATACTATACATGAACAATGAACGAACTAATACGATGCATGACTAGATAAACAAACGAAATGTTTGCTATACTACTCCATTACTGAACTTATTTTCTGTGAACTCGCTCAACTAGTTTGTTGATTATTTGCTGCATGCCTTGCAGGACCTTAGGTACATTATGGAGCTTGCACAGGGAGGAGCAGGTCGTTGTGGGCAAAGGGTCGTGAATGATATTTCAACACTTATGATAAATCATGCATGCTATTGTTTGGGTTACTTAAAATGCTTCCGCTATACTTAACTATATTACATGTTCAATATGATTGGTGGTTAGGATCCTGGTCATGTCACGCCTCCAAGCGGTGATACTCCGCGTGTGGATTTTGGGGGTGTGACAGATTGGTATCAGAGCCATTGGTTATAGGGAACTAGGTTTTAATGTGGGAAAACGTTTTTATTAAAACCAGACTATAACCAGAACAGTGCTCTCAACGATCCACAACGACGCTTCGCTCCACGTGCAAGACTCGACATCTTAGGTAATAAGGTTTATGTTTATTGCCTGTTTGCTAGAACTGCTTAGAACTTTGCTCGCATTACGTTTAGATACACATGCTTTGATTACATGAGAACACCTATATGCCCATACTTTTCTGTCATCGCCCTACTCGCGAGCCACTCTTATTTACATTACTTTTACTATGAAGATCATGTCTGGACGAATCAACATGACTCAAGCCCAGCTAGAGGCTCTCGTTCAAGCTCAAGTTGCTGCGGCAGTTGCAGCAGCTCAAGCAGGTCAACACGCGCAGCAGCCTGTCTGCACTTTCAAGAATTTCATGGACTGTCGTCCAAACTCTTTCAGCGGCACAGAAGGAGCGGTTGGACTCCTCCACTGGTTCGAGAAGCTAGAATCAGTATTCGAGATGTGCGAGTGCCCTGAGGCTCGCAAGGTCAAGTTTGCCACCGGCACCTTGGAGGGAATAGCACTAACTTGGTGGAACGCCCAAGTTCAAATCTTAGGGTTGGCAGCTGCTAACGCCACCCCATGGAACGATTTTAAGGAACTCATCAAGCGTGAGTATTGCACGCGTGAAGACATTCACAAGCTGGAAGACGAGCTGTATAATCTGAAAATGATTGGGTCGGAGATCGAAGCGTATACGAAACGGTCAAACGAGCTGGCAGTTCTGTGTCCTACTATGGTGGACCCTCCATACAAGCGCATTGAGTTGTATCTCAAGGGTTTGGCGCCAGAGATTCAGAGCCACGTGACGTCGGCTAACCTCGAAAACATCCAGGAAATCCAACGCCTCGCTCATCGCATCACCGACCAGGCAGTGGACCAGAATAAACTGCCTAAGCGTGTCAACGCTACTGCTACAGTCACTTCAGCTGCTACTACTGCTACACCCAGCGACAACAAACGGAAATGGGATGGGGATTCCGAACAGTCTCAAGCACAGCAGCGCAGGACGAATGACTACCAGAATCCGAGTCAGCAATCATCTGGCAGTCAGGAGCAGGGTGGATACAGGGGAGTACACCCACTATGTAACAAGTGTAACAAGCACCACAGTGGAAGGTGTCGCAAGGAACGTTGCCAGAGATGTTTCAAGATAGGACACGAAGCCAAAGATTGCAGGAGCTCACGACCTGCAAACCAGAATCAGCAACTTCCACCACCAGCTCCTCAGAACCCACAGCAGCAGCAGCCACAACGTGGAAATCGGGGATGTTTCCAGTGTGGGGCAGAAGGTCATTACAAGCGCGATTGCCCACAGTTGAACCAGAATCAGAACAACAACAATAACCAGGGCAATGGGAACAACAACAACAATAATGGCAACGAGGCAAGGGGTCGAGCTTTCATGCTAGGACAAGGAGACGCTGTTTGAACTTATAACTCGTTTTGGGATTTCCTTTATTATGTCTCTGTTACTCAAACAAAGTTTGGTTTGAACACGAATCGTACTGGGTTTTATGGACTATTTTAATTACTATACTTTATGTTTGATATGATGGATGGTTTGATATTATTTGAACACTCCTGCCGTATTTAAGGACCTTATGAACAGGGTGTGCAAACCCTACATAGACAAGTTCGTCATAGTATTCGTGAAGTTCACTTCTTAGGCCGCGTAGTGAACAGGGATGGGATCCATGTCGATCCATCCAAGGTAGACTCAACCAGAAACTGGCCTGCACCACGAGCTACAGACGGTTTACCAAGGATTTCTCGAAGATTGCTCAGCCACTTATGTTACTGACACAGAAGGGTGTCACCTATTGCTGGGAGAGCCCCAGGAGACTGCTTTTCAGCGCGACAAGGTTATCGCTTTCGCCTCTCGTCAACCCAAGATTCACGAGCACAACTACACAACGTACGATTTAGAGCTGGGAGCTGATGTGTTCGCGCTTAAGATATGGCGACACTACCTGTACGGTACCAGGTGCACGATTTACACCGATCACAGGAGTCTCGAGCATATTCTTGAGCAGAAGGATTTGAACATGCGTCAACGACGATGGGTTGAACTACTTAGCGACTACGAATGCGCCATCAAGTACCATTCAGGCAAGGCCAAGGTTGTGGCGGACGCCCTCAGTCGGAAGGACACCCTACCTCAGCGCGTGCGAGCGCTACAGCTTACGATCCAGACTAGCCTGCCAGCACAGATACGAACTGCTCAGATAGAAGCACGGAAGCCCGAAAACGTCAAGGCTGAATGCCTTACGCGGCTCACGACAACGATTAGGACAGAAGGCAGACGGCGCCTACTATGTAACGGGGCGTATTTAGGTCCCACTTTATGGCGGTCTACGCGAACTTGTGATGGATGAAGCTCACAAGCCTTACCACTCAGTACATCCAGGGTCGGATAGAACGTACTAAGACATCAGCACTACTTATTGGTGGCCTAGTAGGAAGGCCCACATTGCTACATACGTCGGAAAATGCTTGACCTGAGTGAGAGTCAAGGTTGAATACCAGAAACTAACAGGGCCTACTTCAGCAGCTTAAGATACCTCAGTGGAAATGGGAAGAAATTTCCATGGATTTCGTTACAGGCCTACCTCGATCCCAGCATGGGAACGATACCATATGGGTGATCGTGGATCGACTCACCAAGTTTGCACACTTCCTACCGATTAAGGAAACGGACAAGTTCTCCACTCTCGCAGACATCTATCTTAAAGAAGTTGTTTTGAGGCACGGGGTGCCCACGTCCATCATTGCGGGTCGCGATGCACGATTCACGTCAGAACTTTGGCAAGCAATGCACAAACCATCCGACTCACGATTAAACATGAGCGCAGTAGCATACAAGCCGCACCATTCGAGGCATTGTACGGGCGTAGATGCCGGTCACCTCTCTGTTGGGCAGAGGTGGGGAATAGTCAGATCACGGGTCCAGAGATTGTAATGGACGCCACAGAAAAGATTGCACAGATACGACAACGCATGGCGGCAGCACGCGACCGTCAGAAAGCCTACGCGGACAAGCGTAGAAAGCCATTGGAATTTCAGGTCGGGGACCATACGAGATCATAGAACGCATAGGCAGGGTAGCCTATAGATCGAACGTACCAGCTGAACTCGGGGCAGTTCACAATGTCTTTCATGTGTCGAACTTAAAGAAATGCCTATCAGATGAAACCCTCATCACTTCTTTTAAGAACTTACTATCGACGGGCGGTTGCAGTTCGTCGGGGAACCAGTTGAAATCACGGACCGGGATATGAAGGTCCTCAAACACAAGAAAATCCCTCTTGCTCGAGTTCGTTGGAACTCCAAACGTGGCCCAGAGTACACCTGGGAACGCGAAGACAGGATGACAGAAAAGTACCCCCAGTTATTCGAAACCAATGCTACCACTACTGAGGCTGAAGCTACTACTTCGGAATTTCGGGACGAAATTCCAGATCAACGGGGGGAGGATGTGACACCCCAGGAAAAACCAGTGAACGATTAAACTTACCTAGCTTCCTCAGTGAGTGCATACCAAATTTCGGGACGAAATTTCCAATTAGTTGGGGATAATGTGACAACCCGTACTCCAGAACTATGTTACTTGAACGAATACATGATATGTTTTGTGTTACACGGTTGTGTGAGTGATTAAATGTTACATGTTACGTGATTTAATGTGATTGCATATGTTACTACTTGAACGATTAGTGAAACATTTATAAGAACCCACTCGGTCCATATGGTTGGACTCGAGACCATGAGGAAACCCAAGTGGGGGTTTCGGCCCACTTCCCTTCACACGCATATATACACACATTACCTCTAGGGTTTTAGTTTTACACAACTTAGCAATCAAGAACACACACAAACTCTCCCTCTCTTCTTCGCAAACCGAAGGCAGCCAAGGACTTTCCCCCATCGGAGATCATTGTCCACGGATCAATCCTACTCTCCTTTCAATCGGTTAGTGGTTTGTGTTTTCTTGGTTGAATGATGTATGTTGTATGCTTTCGGATTGATTGGTTGTGATGATATTATGTGATAACTAGGGTTCTTGCTATGATTATTAATGAAGGTTCTTGATGTCATAATATTCATACAATTCGGTTTGCATGATGTTAATCGGACACTATGTTCCTGTTATTGTTTTGATGCGTATATGAGTAATCGGTCCAAGTATATGTTAGCCGGCTAGGTTGCATGCTAGTTCAATAATATGATTCATGTTTCGGTTTAGGTCTGTTTGATGATCTGATTACGTGTTCTTGAGGCTGTCATGAATATGTTAATGATGCAAATTTGAAGATGCTATGAAACTGTTATTTTCGGTATTTGATCTGTTTCCGAAACTGCTGAATATGTTTGCTGAAATCACGGATTAGTTGTTATTGTTATTTAAGGAATTCAGGAAAAGCTGTTACACGCATGGTTGCGACTCAGATTGCGAGTCGGGAACCCACAGTCTCGACTCGAGACCACAACGACATCAGCCGCAATCATGGTTGCGAGTCCCGTTGCGACTCGTAACCGGACCATGATGAACCGAGACCAGCCATTGCGACTCGCAACCTACTGTTGCGACTCGTAATCTCCTGATGTGACTCGTAACCCGGTTGCGACTCGAGATCCCCGTTGCGACTCGAGACCGGCTATTACACATACACTGTTTTGAGCCTACTTTGTCACGGGCCCAATCGTACGACTGTTATGCTATTGGACTGCTTACCTGTTGGGCCGACATGCTAGTTGGGTGAATACTATTGGGCCGGGTTATGGTTGGGACGAATACTTAGATTGTTTATCGATACGTGTACGTGTTTACCATGAATCCTTGTATGCTTGCAACGTGGTAACTTATGTGATACATACGTGCGATACTTGAACCGAACCTGACTTACATAATAAACCATGATAGGACGTGGTTGATCATTTACTTGCTACCTGTACTCTTTGTGTATCTGCCGAGCAATCCAAGGTGAGTTCACACAGCCAAGGCATGGGGTTCCCAGGGTGGGAATGGGATTGAATAAACTATACGTACATACTTAGTTAACAGAACATAATGATATGAGTCCTCAGGGTGAGGGTGGTGAATGATAAGATACGGCTAGACTAGTATACCAATTGAACTGATCTTCGCATACACGCCAGGGGTTGGCCGCGATATTATGACTGATCTTCGCACACATGTCTTGGATAGGCCGCGAACTATATACTAAAACTTCGCACACATGCCAGGGTGGCCGCGATACAAATATACATAGTCTAGAATACTTGGGAACTTTCCCCAATCTTCGCATACATGCCGAAATGGCCCGCGATACGAATCAATACTATACATGAACAATGAACGAACTAATACGATGCATGACTAGATAAACAAACGAAATGTTTGCTATACTACTCCATTACTGAACTTATTTTCTGTGAACTCGCTCAACTAGTTTGTTGATTATTTGCTGCATGCCTTGCAGGACCTTAGGTACATTATGGAGCTTGCACAGGGAGGAGCAGGTCGTTGTGGGCAAAGGGTCGTGAATGATATTTCAACACTTATGATAAATCATGCATGCTATTGTTTGGGTTACTTAAAATGCTTCCGCTATACTTAACTATATTACATGTTCAATATGATTGGTGGTTAGGATCCTGGTCATGTCACGCCTCCAAGCGGTGATACTCCGCGTGTGGATTTTGGGGGTGTGACAGCTGTCACCAACTTCCGCCCAGCAAAGAGGTGATCGGCATTTACGACCGTATAATGCCTCGAAGGGTGCTGCCTGAATGCTGGTGTGGTAGCTGTTATTGTAGGAGAATTCTACTAGCGGTAGATGCTTCTCCCAATTCTTGCCAAAATCGATCACACATGCTCTAAGCATGTCTTCCAGGGTTTGGATGGTGCGTTCAGACTGCCCATCCGTTTGTGGGTGATAAGCGGTGCTCATGTCCAAACGTGAGCCAAAGGATTTGTGCATAGCTTGCCACAACTCCGAAGTAAAACGAGCGTCTCGGTCGGAAATAATGGAAGTTGGCACCCCGTGCCTCGAGACTACTTCCTTTAAGTAGACTTCTGCCAAGGTAGAAAACTTGTCTGTTTCCTTAATGGCCAGAAAGTGTGCAGACTTAGTCAATCGATCTACTATTACCCATATAGTGTCATTCCCGCGTTGAGACCTAGGTAGCCCTGTGACAAGATCCATGGAAATTTGTTCCCATTTCCATTTCGGGATTTCTGGTTGCTGGAGTAGGCCTGCTGGTTTCTGGTACTCTGTCTTGACTCTTGCGCAAGTCAAACATTTGCTGACATATGTTGCTATGTGGGCCTTCATGCCAGGCCACCAATATGTAGTCCTCAAGTCATGGTACATCTTATCTGAACCAGGATGAACTGAGTAACGGGACTTATGGGCTTCGTCCATCACTAGTTCACGTAGATCCCCGTAGAGTGGAACCCAAATGCGCCCTGTCACATAGTATGCGCCATCTTCCTTTTGTTCTAATCGCTGTCTCGATCCTCGCAGAGACTCGGCCCTGATGTTCTCTGGTTTCAATGCTTCAACCTGTGCATTTCGAATCTGGGTAGGGAGATTAGACTGGATGGTAAGTTGTAATGCTCGCACGCGCTTGGGCGTAGTGTCTTTTCGGCTGAGGGCGTCTGCCACGACATTGGCTTTGCCCGGATGGTACCTGATGGCGCATTCGTAATCATTCAAGAGTTCGACCCACCGACGTTGTCGCATGTTTAATTCCTTTTGTTTGAAGATATGCTCGAGACTCCTGTGATCGGTGTAGATAGTGCACTTGGTACCGTACAGGTAATGTCTCCATATCTTAAGAGCAAAAACCACTGCTCCCAGTTCCAAGTCATGCGTTGTGTAGTTTCTTTCGTGCGTCTTAAGTTGTCGAGAAGCGTAGGCAATAACTTTCTCGCGTTGCATCAACACGCAACCGAGCCCATGAATAGACGCATCGCAGTAAACTACGAAGTCATCGGTACCTTCTGGTAACGAAAGAATAGGAGCACTACAGAGGTTATCCTTTAGCTTCTGAAAGGCAGACTCCTGCGTCTCGTTCCACTTGTAAGCAATGCCTTTCTGAGTGAGTGCCGTAAGGGGTTGAGCAATCTTCGAGAATCCCTGTATGAATCTGCGGTAGTATCCTGCCAATCCCAAGAATTGGCGAACTTCGGTTGGAGTTTTGGGCGTAGGCCAATTCTTTATCGAGTCGATCTTAGCTGGGTCGACGTGAATTCCGTCCTTATTGACCACGTGCCCAAGGAAATGGACTTCTCGAAGCCAGAAGTCACATTTCGAGAATTTAGCGTACAATTGCTCGTTGTGAAGGAGTTCAAGAATAAGGCGCAGGTGTTGCTCGTGCTCCGCCTGACTTTTTGAGTAGATCAGGATGTCGTCGATGAACACAATCACGAATTTGTCGAGGTACGGCTTGCACACTCGGTTCATGAGATCCATGAAAACCGCAGGTGCGTTGGGCATCCAAAGGGCATAACGAGGAATTCATAATAACCATAACGAGTCCTGAAGGCAGTTTTGGAGATGTATTCATCACGGACTCTCAGCTGATGATAACCTGATCGCAGGTCAATCTTGGAGTAGTAGCTCGATCCTTGCAACTGATCGAACAGATCGTCGATTCGCGGAAGAGGGTAGCGATTCTTGATGGTAACCTTGTTCAACTCACGATAGTCGATGCACATTCGGAACATGCCATCCTTCTTCTTAACAAAGAGTACTGGTGCTCCCCAGGGTGATGAACTAGGGCGGATAAATCCTTTATCCAATAGTTCCTGTAATTGCATAGAGAGTTCTTTCAGTTCTGCGGGGGCTAGTCGATAGGGTGCTCGAGCTATGGGCGCTGCCCAGGAGTTAGCTCGATTTGGAATTTGACCTGACGATGGGGAGGGAGCCCAGGTAGTTCTTCAGGAAATACCTCAGGATAGTCGCGTACCACTGGAAAATCTTCAATCCTCTTTTCCTTTTCTTGTGTGTTGGTGACTAGTGCTAAGATAGCGATGTGCCCTTTTCGTAAACACTTTTGGGCTTTTAGGAACGAGATGATGCCCGAGACTTCTCCGCCTTTGTTACCTTGGACAATGAGGGGTTTGCCAAAACGGCGTGGAATAAGGACTGCTTTCTCTTGACAGAGAATTTCAGCGCGGTGTTTGGATAACCAATCCATACCGATGACGACGTCGAAACTTCCAAGAATGACAGGGAAAAGATTGATACTAAACGTCTGACCAGACAATTCTAGCTTGCAGTCGTGGATCACGTGCGAGGCCTCGATGTTTCTACCATTGGCTAACTCGACGATGTGCCTAGAACTTAATAATACAGGTGGGTGCTTAAGCTTCTTACTAATACGTAGGGATACATAACTAGCATCGGCTCCAGAATCAAATAACACAGAAACATAGCGATCATCAAGTAGGAACTTACCCGCCACAACGTTGGGGTCATTCCTTGCTTCCCCAGCTCCAATCACGAAAGCTCTTCCCCTTGCACCATTCCCAGCATTGTTGTTTTGATCATGGTTCCCAGCTCCCTGGTTGTTGTTGCGATTCTGGTTTAGCTCTGGGCAGTCCTTTCGCAAGTGTCCCACTGCCCCACATTTGTAACATCCACGGTTGTTTCCTTGTTGCTGCTGCTGTTGGGGTTGTTGCTGAATCTGCCTTGCTGGGAACTGACTTCTACAATCCTTGGCTTCATGCCCCATTTTGTTGCATCGCTGACACTGACCCTTGTTACACGCCCCATTGTGGTGTCTGTTACACTTGTTGCACTTAGGGTAGCTTCCCCGATAGCCACCCTGTTGCTGAGGGCCTTTGTTGTTTTCAGTTCTCCTTTGCTGGGCTGGAGCCTGAGTAGAGCTAGCATCCTTGCCCTGATTTCCATCCCACTTTCGTTTGCCGTCGCTAGAAGTTCCTTCCGTAGCACTGATCCTCTTGGGCAACTTGCCCTCCTCCACAGCCTGGTTGGTGAGTTTGTGGGCAAGACGAACCACGGGCTGTATGGTATTGAGGTTGGCCGAGGTCACATGGCTCCGGATTTCTGGGACCAAGCCTTTGATGTACAATTCGATCCTTCGGTACATAGGTCGGGACATGTTCGGGCAAAGTGCAGCATAGTCGTTGGACAGCTTGGTGTAGGTCTCAATCTCTGACCCAACCATCTTGAGACCATAGTACTCGTCCTCGAGTTTGTGGATGTCATCCCTGTGACAATACTCTTCCTTGATCATATCCTTGAAATCTTCCCATGCAGTAGCATTAGCAGTCTCCAAACCAAGCATTTGAATCTGCGCCTTCCACCATGAAAGCGCGCTTCCCTCAAGGGTACCAGTAGCAAACTTCACCCAATTAGCAGGGGGACATTCGCAGACAGCAAAGACAGCTTCCACCTTCTCGATCCAGTGCAGAAGACCTATGGCACCCTCCGTGCCATTGAAAGGAAGAGGCTTGCAATCCATGAAGGTCTTGAAAGTACACGCACGTGGTTGCGCAGGCGCATGCTGACCTGTTGTGAGAGCGATGCGAATAGGTTTAGAGGTGAAAAGACGACGCAGTGGTAGGATCTAAACATCCTAAAATAACGAGTTTTACCTCCAGGGTGAGCTGCGAAAGCCGCAGCCACTGTGTTGATCAGGTTAGTGAACTGAGCCTGAGTCATGTTGACGTTTCCTCGTCCGCGTCCACTCATTGTCTTCATAACCAGAAAACATAGTATGAGTGTGATGTCGTAATATAGCGAGAATGAGATAGAATAGGGGAGGCGTATCTATCTAATTAGGCAAACTAGTATGTATAGCAGAGCAGAAAGCATAAAACAAACAAGCAAGTAAACACGGGTCCGAGCTATGAGGTCAGATAAGTCGAGTCTTGCACTTGGAGTGTAGTGTCGTCACGAGTCACGGGTTATAGTCTGGTTTTTCTCAAAAAGATTTTTCCCCCTTTTTAAAACCAAGTTCACTATAACCAAAGGCTCTGATACCAATCTGTCACACCCCCAAATTCCACCTTCGGAGTATCATCCGCTTGAGAGCGTGACTGACCAGGATCCAGCCACCAATTATACTGAGCGTTGATTTATTAGTAACAATGTTCACTTACCAAAATAGTTAGCAACCATAATAGTTTAAAGT
The DNA here is from genome assembly GCF_002127325.2 of Helianthus annuus. Classification (NCBI taxonomy): domain Eukaryota; kingdom Viridiplantae; phylum Streptophyta; class Magnoliopsida; order Asterales; family Asteraceae; genus Helianthus; species Helianthus annuus. The sequence continues at coordinate 105,982,199 of NC_035444.2, read as the reverse complement.
TTCAAACGTACAAGTTCGAATCAAAGTTTAAGTAAACAGCGGAAGCATAATTCAGATAGGTTCAAAACAAGTTCATAGTTCAAGATGATTTAAAACCCAACACACGGGTTTTGACGACCACTACACGTCCCCAAGCTGCGAGCTCCTGAGTCACTGGTTACCTGCAAAGCATGCAGCAAGGTGTCAACAATAATGTTGAGCGAGTTCACGAGTTATCCAGTTTCAATTACCAAAAACTTGTTTCACCAGTTAATTTATCCGTTTATACATGCCAAGGGGAGCTACCCCAAAAGTAAGCGACTAAACTGTTTTTCCAATACCGAATACTAGGTAACCGTACGTTTCCGCAGAATGCCCCGATGTCAATGTTCTATCATCATTGACGGATGCCAGAGTCCATTAGTTCACTCCCGATCCCATACACGGGCACGGTGTGAGGTTGGTAAGACCTAAATAGCGCTATCAACTAATAACCCGTTCGCCTGGCCCCGGCGACTAATCGGTATTAAGTAGTAGGGACTTAAGTGATAGAGTTTCGTTTAGTGCTGCTTGTTGCATTCCGTATAAACAGTAATTAACAAAAGGTTCCCAATAACAAGGGAAGAAAAGTAAGTTGTATCCCTCACAAGGGGATAGTGTTGTTTTTAGTTCCGTTTCCCAAACCACCGGGAACGCATGCTTTAAGTTGTGAACTCACCTTGGGTTGCTCGGTAGATTATTTACTCGGTCAATCACGTTGGTCACCACGTCCTAGCATGGTTACCAATATAGGTCAAGTTGGGGTACAAGTAATCACGTATATCATACACGTAATAAACACACAGAATACGTACAGTTATCTGTTGGGTTATTGGGCCGGCCCTAACAAATACACAGTCGATCAGTAACACATAGCTCAGTCAAACAGGTACCCAAACAAACACATTGTGGCCCAATAACCAAGGTGGGCAGCCCAGTCGAGACAAAGCGGTCTCGACTCGAGAACACGCGGTCTCGAGTCGCAACCAAGAGATCTCGAGTGATCACGTTTTGGTCTCGAGTGGTGCTGGTCAGGAGTCGCAACCTCAGAGGCCTCGAGTCCAGTCTTGAGTCGAGATCATGAAGTCTCAAGTCGAGACCTTGCCGGTCTCGAGTCCTTGAAGTCCGTCTCGAGTTGTCATGAGGTGGTCTTGAGTCGCAACCGAGGGTCTCGACTCGCAACCCCGGATACGTGCACAAGAATCCTTCTAGAACCTGTTCCAAATGTACTATCCAATAGAATTGCATTTTCATGATTTTTGTACTAACCAACCGAAATGCACAAACATGTCCCCTTGTCTGATTTCCAAACAAAACGGATCAAACATAGTAATTTGAAATATTCATATCATAATCATCACACATTCATCTAGTTCATCATCATACATTCAAATTGTTCATCATGCATAAACTTTCATAACAACAAGCTTATACAACCAAACCAAACCTATCCTAACATGAACTCATGGCAGAAATCATCTTCGGCTTCTAGTTTAGCATACACAATAATTTTCACAACATGCTTGCATAATGTTAAACATCAACATTCATCCATTTTAAGAACAAGAATTCATGCTAACACTCGGTCAAAACATCATCAATAGCAACAATACATGGTTCGATTTCTAACTAGCTAAAACATGGTAAACACTTATCATCAATACCCAAGAATCATAGCAAACACCTAAATATACTAACCGGTTGATGTTGGGGGTATGAAGGATCAAAGAATCCACTTCCGAGTAACGATTTCGAGCTTGATCCAAGAGCCTTGATGTTTCCGGTTGAGTCCAAGAGAGAAGGAGAGGAGGATGATTTTGTTAGGTTTTAGGGTTTTAGTGAGAGAGGATGAGAGGAGAGGTTTGATGCACAAAGGTTGTTGTCAAAAAAATGGAAATAGTGGCCAAGTCCAAGAGTTTTATACCCGTCTCGAGTGGGTTAGGGGTTTTCGAATTGGGCTTCTCGGTTGTATGGCCCAACCAGCCCAAGTGTCTACTGTTTACTCGAGACCAGGTGGTCTCGAGTCGAGTTCGCTGGTCTCGGCTCACTTTATACATATGTGTATATATATATATAATTACATACACGTTAATAACACATAGCACACCGAGATAGAATGGAAACTTTTCATTTAATAATATACATGTATACATACACAAAATGTTAATTCAAGAAGGTTGCCCGGGAAAAACCCTAGCATGAAGGCCCACATAGCAACTTACGTCAGCAAGTGTTTGACTTGTGCGCGAGTCAAGACAGAATACCAGAAACCCTCAGGCCTACTCCAACAGCCAGAGATACCACAATGGAAATGGGAGCAAATTTCCATGGATTTCGTTACTGGCCTACCTAGATCACAGCGCGGAAACGATACTATCTGGGTGATCGTGGATCGACTTACAAAGTCCGCACACTTCTTGGCAATTAAGGAAACGGATAAGTTCTCCACTTTAGCGGAAATATACCTCAAGGAAGTTGTTTCGAGGCACGGGGTGCCCACCTCTATCATCTCTGATCGAGATGCACGTTTTACTTCAGAACTGTGGCAGGCAATGCACAAGTCTTTTGGCTCACGTCTAGATATGAGCACAGCGTATCACCCACAGACGGACGGGCAGTCCGAGCGCACGATCCAGACATTAGAAGACATGCTTCGCGCTTGTGTAATCAACTTTGGCAACAGCTGGGAAAGGCATCTGCCACTCGTGGAATTCTCGTATAATAACAGCTACCACACTAGCATTAAAGCAGCTCCGTTTGAGGCATTGTACGGACGTAAATGCCGGTCACCTCTTTGTTGGGCAGAGGTGGGGGATAGTCAGATCACTGGTCCTGAACATGTGGTAGACACTACTGAGCGGATTGCTCAAATACGACAACGCATGGCGGCCGCTCGAGACCGTCAGAAGGCCTACGCCGATAAGGGCAGGAAACCACTTGAGCTCCAGGTTGGGGAGCGGGTATTACTCAAAGTTTCACCCTGGAAGGGTGTTGTTCGTTTTGGTAAACGAGGCAAACTTAACCCACGATACGTTGGACCTTTCGAAATCATTGAGAAAATAGGCAAGGTGGCCTACAGACTGAACCTACCAGCAGAACTCGGTGCAGTTCACAACGTTTTCCATGTGTCAAATCTGAAGAAGTGTCTGTCAGATGAGACCCACGTAGTTCCTCTGAAGGAACTCACGATCGACGAACAGTTGAAATTCGTCGAGGAACCAGTCGAAATCACGGACCGGGATGTTAAGGTCCTCAAGAGCACTAGAATACCTCTTGTTCGAGTTCGTTGGAACTCACGTCGCGGCCCAGAGTTCACCTGGGAGCGCGAAGATCGGATGAAACAAAAGTATCCCCAACTGTTTGAGAACAGTACAACCGCTACTGAGGCTGAAGCTACGGAATTTCGGGACGAAATTCCAGATCAACGGGGGGTGGATGTGACACCCCAGGAAAACCGGGAAAACCATACAACTTGACTAGCTTCCTCAGTGAGTGCCATCAAATTTCGGGACGAAATTTCTTTCAACTTGGGGATGATGTGACAACTCGAAATCTAGAACCTTCGTTGTGTCTTGATGCAACATACTTGTACGTTATGTGACTAGTTAACTGATTAAACTTAATGATAAACGTGAACCTTTTATGTGTTATGTGCTTTGTTATGTGTGCATTTGTATGTATATATGTACGTGTTATATGTGAGCCGAGAACCCGACCGAGAACAAAGGACCCGACTCGAGACCATGAGGTCTCGAGTGAATAGTGACCAATTTGGGCCTTTGGGCCGTGACCTCCTTAACCGGCTAGTAAACCCTTTAGGGTGAATCATGAAGGACTAGTATATATACTACACTCATGGCCACACTCACCATTTCTTTGGACACCACACATACTCCTCTACACACATTCTCCTATCTCCTCTCTCACTAAAACCCAAAGAACACAAACACACATCATTTTCGGATCCAATCGGTTGGCACTAGGACTTTCGGTTCAAGCTTAGAATCGACACTTGGAGTTCACCTTTCCCATCCCTTAACCGGTTAGTGATTCTCATTATGTTTAGTGTTTGAGTTGATTGTTAAGTTGTTCATACATGAGATGATTGTTTTTTTTTGATAAAATAGCTATTTGTTGTCAAAAGATGAAACTATATGCATGATTGTGACAAATCGGTTGATATGTCTTGATTTCGGATACATTGCATGATGGGTTATGATATCTTGTGATTAAATGGAGTTCAAAACTACTAGTTGTTGATGTTCATGAAACCGGTTTACATGTGTCATAGAATCGGCTTAGTATAAAACCGAGTTTGTAGTGTTCGGTTAAATGTGTTGATTTATTATTCATGACTATGTTGATGATTGATGCAAAATGTGTTAGAACAAGGGTTGTTTGTGATTTGAATATTTGAAGAACTTGTTGAATGTTTGAAGAACATGAAGAACTACTTGAATATGCTTTGAATGTGGGTTGAATATTTGAAACCTGCATTGTTTGATCCATTTTGGGTAAATTTTAGACAACAAAACATGTTTAGTGGCTGGTACATATTTCTGCATGAATTCTATTGGATAGTACGATCTGCGCAGAATCAGCAACTGTTGGGGAGTCGGAACCCCTGGTTGCGACTCGAAACCTCCACGTTGCGACACCAGTTGTGAGTCGAGAACACCTGGTTACGACTCGCAACCATAACATGACAAGCCGAGACCACAGGTTACGAGTCCCGTTGCGACTCGAGACCTCAGCATGACGAGCCGAAACCATGGTTGCGACACAGGTTGCGACTCGCAACCATCCATGATCAACACAAACAGCATGACTCGAAACCATGATTGCGAGTCCGGTTGCGACTCGAGACCACGCTTATTGGACTTGCTTAGTTACGGGCCATGGTTAATGGGCCGGCCTTGTGGACTTCTGTGTTAACTATTTTATGCGTGTTTTGGGCTTAAGTGATTGGGCTGAACAGATGGGCTATACCTATACGTGCTACTGTTAACTGACTATGTTGTGCACTGTTGTTGAAACTACCATGTTGTAACTGTATGCCATGACTACTACTTGTACGTGCACTGCTTGGTTTGAATCTGATTATAAGTGGTATCTATGTTAGGACGTAATTGACTACTTGCGACTTGATTGACCTTTCTGTGTTACTACCGAGCAAACCAAGGTGAGTTCACACCCTCTACAAAGCATGGGATTCCCTGGGTTGGGAACGGGGTTAAGGAACGTGGGTTCCTCGTCCTCCTTGGGTAGGACGGCTATGGTTCAGGAATGTGATTCCTCGTCCGGATGGACGGATAACTCGTACTAGACTAAAACTCTATCACGAAGTCCCTCCTTTTTGTATCGACTTAATCGCCGGGCCAATGGCGAGCGGGTCATTAGTTAGATAGCGCTATTTAGGTCTGACAAACCTCACACCGTGCCGCAGAGGACGGGCGTGAACTAATGGATCTGGGGCACGTCAATGATGATAGACATTGATGTTTTCAGGGCACATAAACATGACTACAGTCAGCAGTCGATATGGTAACGAGTCTAGTGTACGCATGGGGTAGCCCCCACGGCCGAAATGCCTGATAACTAACATGGGGTAGCCCCCACGGCTGGAATGCCGGAGTAACTGGGAATGAACAAATCACGTTTTTTAAACTATGGGGTAACCCCCACGGCAGGATGCCAGTTAAAGGAAACTGTTTTTCGAAACAACTAAAACGAACACCCAACTGTGAACTCACTCAACTAGTTGTTGACTCGTTACTACATGCTTTGCAGGACCATAGGTACTCAGCTGGAGCTAATGGAGGAGAGTCGTTGTGGGACACAGTTTGCTGCGCGCCATGTTCAATTTGAAAACATTTGAACTTATGTTATAACTTTAACTTATGCTTCCGCTTGCAACTTAAACTTGTTTGTTTTGAAACACCAATCGTATTGGTTAAACTTTTATGATTATTTATATGCTTGTTCAGTATGATTGGTGGCTGGATCCTGGTCAGTCACGCCTCCCAGCGGTAGTACTCCGCGGGTGGATTTTGGGGGTGTGACAGATTGGTATCAGAGCCATTGGTTATAGTGAACTTGGTTTTAATAAAGGAGAAACGTTTTTGTTAAAACCAGACTATAACCGGTATAGTGCCCAACGGTCCACAACGACACTTCGCTCCACATGCAAGGCTCGACATACTAGGTATTATGATATGTGTATATTGCCTACTTGTTAGTTACGTAGTACATTGCTCATGGTATACTTGATTAGTATAACTACTGTTGTTTGAACACGTGCGTGCTTACTCTATCCTACTATCGTACTTTCGCGAACCTCTCTCACTCGTGTTACTCTTGTTATGAAGAATCATGTCTGGACGCGTTAACATGACACAAGCCCAGTTGACGGCTTTGATCAACGAACGAGTAGCCGCAGCGCTTGCAGCTGCAAACGCAGGAGGTATATCCTGCAGTCCGAACTTATCCTAGGATCTTTAGGATCCTACTCTCGTGAACCAACCTTTGTGTTAAACTCTGTCTTTCTTTCACCTACCTTAGGTCAATATGCTCAGGCACCGGTGTGCACTTTTAAGACCTTTATGGACTGTCGACCCACTACTTTTAGCGGAACTGAAGGAGCAGTAGGTCTCCTACACTGGTTTGAGAAACTAGAATCTGTGTTCGAAATGTGTGAATGCCCTGAAGCGCGCAGGGTAAAGTATGCTACTGGTACTCTCGAGGGTTTGGCCCTCACGTGGTGGAATGCTCAAGTGCAAATGCTGGGGTTGGTTGCTGCCAACGCCACCCCATGGGAAAATTTCAAGGAAATGATCAGGGAGGAATACTGCAGTCGCGATGACATCCATAAGCTGGAAGATGAGTTCTACAACCTCAAGATGACGGGGTCAGAGATTGAGGCATACACTAAGAGATCGCATGAGCTTGCCTTGTTGTGTCCTACTATGGTGGACCCTCCGTATAAGCGAATTGAACTCTATCTCAAGGGCTTGGTGCCAGAGATCCAAAGTCATGTGACTTCAGCAAATTTGACTACTATCCAGCAGGTTGTTCAGTTGGCTCACCGTCTTACTGACCAAGCGGTGGAGCAGAACAAGTTACCAAAGCGCATAGGTGCTGCAACTACTTCTGGTACCTCTAGTGGGGACAAACGGAAATGGGATGGAACTTCAAGCAAGGGTTCAACTTCTGTGCAATCACAGTCTCAGCAAAGAAAGACTGACGACCACAAGAGCCCCAGTCAGCAATCGTCTGGTGGTCAAAGTCATGGTGGGTACAAGGGGAGTCACCCTAAATGCAATTGTTGCAACCTACACCACAGTGGGCCATGCACCAGGGGCAACTGTCATCGGTGCAACAAGCCTGGTCATGTTGCAAAGGATTGCAGGAGCGCATATCCCGCCAATCAGAATCGTCAGCAACCTCAGCAGAACCAGCGACAGCAACAGGGTAACAACAAAGGGTGCTTTCAGTGTGGAGCTGAAGGCCACTTCAAGAAAGATTGTCCCCAACTGAACCAGAACAACAACAACAACAATCAGGGGAATGGTAACAATGGGAACCACAACAACAATGGTGCTAGGGGACGAGTGTTCGTGATTGGTCAAGGTGAAGCAAGGAATGATCCCAACGTGGTGACGGGTAAGTTCCTTCTCGACGACTTTTATGTTACAATCTTATTTGATTCGGGTGCCGATACTAGCTATGTGTCACTGGAAGTTAGTAAAATGCTTAAGCGTATTCCAACACCCCTGAGCGACAAGCACACTGTAGAACTAGCTAATGGTAAGAGTTTGGAGGCCTCGCACGTAGTCAAAGGTTGCCAACTTATTCTCGCTAACCAGACTTTCTCTATTGACCTTATCCCTATCGTCTTGGGTAGTTTCGACGTTGTCATTGGGATGGATTGGTTATCCCAACACCGAGCAGAGATTCTTTGCAACGAGAAGATCGTTCGTATCCCTGGTTTAGGTAGTGAACCTCTCATGATTCGTGGCGACAAGAGAAGTGCTGTTGAGAACATCATCTCTCTTCTTAAGGCCCAGAAATGCTTACGAAAGGGCCACACTGCGATTTTGGCTCTAGTTACTGATATCACAGAGAAAGAGAAGAAGCTAGAAGATTTTCCAGTAGTACGAGACTATCTTGAGGTATCCCTGAGGAATTACCTGGTCTTCCGCCCCATCGCCAAGTCGAGTTTCAGATTGAACTAGCTCCTGGAGCTGCGCCTATAGCACGTGCACCTTATCGTTTAGCGCCATCAGAGTTGGAAGAACTCTCCACGCAACTACAAGAACTCCTGGATAAAGGTTTTATTCGTCCTAGTTCATCGCCTTGGGGAGCCCCAGTACTATTTGTGAAAAAGAAGGACGGTACTTTCAGAATGTGTATCGACTATCGTGAACTCAACAAGGTGACTGTGAAGAATCGTTATCCTCTACCGCGCATTGACGACTTGTTCGACCAGTTATAGGGGTCGAGCTACTATTCAAAGATCGATCTGAGATCGGGATATCACCAGCTGAGAGTTCGAGAAGAGGATGTCTCTAAGACAGCCTTTAGAACCCGTTATGGGCACTATGAGTTTTTGGTCATGCCGTTTGGGCTGACAAACGCACCCGCAGTCTTCATGGATTTGATGAACCGAGTGTGCAAGCCTTACCTAGACAAGTTTGTTATAGTCTTCATCGACGACATCCTGATCTATTCTAAGAGTAAAGAGGAGCACGAACAGCATCTACGGCTTATTTTGGAACTCCTTCGAACAGAACAGCTTTACGCAAAGTTTTCGAAATGCGACTTCTGGCTTCGCGAAGTCCATTTCCTAGGGCATGTGGTGAACAAGGATGGGATTCACGTTGATCCATCCAAAGTGGACTCTATTAAGAACTGGCCTGCACCTCGCACACCAAAGGAAATTCGCCAATTCTTGGGATTGGCAGGTTACTACAGCAGATTCATCAAGGATTTTTCTAAGATCGCGCAACCTCTCACCTCGCTAACGCAGAAAGGCGTTGTCTATCATTGGGGAAATGCACAAGAGTTAGCTTTTCAGCATCTAAAGGACAGACTGTGTAGTGCTCCTATCCTTTCATTGCCAGAGGGCACAGACGATTTTGTAGTTTACTGTGATGCATCAATTCAAGGTCTTGGTTGTGTATTGATGCAACGAGATAAGGTCATAGCCTACGCCTCACGGCAACTCAAAGTTCACGAGAAGAACTACACTACGCATGATTTAGAGCTGGGAGCTGTTGTTTTCGCACTTAAGTTATGGCGGCATTACCTGTACGGAACCAAGTGCGCCATCTACACCGACCACAGGAGCCTAGAGCACATATTCAAACAGAAGGAACTGAATATGCGGCAGCGACGATGGGTCGAGCTGCTGAACGACTACGAGTGCTCCATCAGGTATCACCCGGGCAAGGCCAATGTAGTGGCTGACGCCCTCAGTCGAAAGGACACTGCGCCTAAGCGCGTAAGAGCTCTACAACTCACGATTCATTCTAGTCTACCTTCGCAAATACGAGCTGCTCAGATGGAGGCACTGAAACCAGAGAACGTTAGGGCCGAAGCCCTACGCGGGTCAAGACAACGCTTAGAACAGAAGGAAGACGGTGCTTACTACGTAACAGGACGTATTTGGGTCCCACTCTATGGCGACTTACGAGAACTTGTGATGGATGAAGCGCACAGATCTCGCTACTCGGTACACCCTGGTTCGGACAAGATGTACCACGATATTAAAACTACGTATTGGTGGCCTAGCATGAAGGCCCACATAGCAACTTACGTCAGCAAGTGTTTGACTTGTGCGCGAGTCAAGACAGAATACCAGAAACCCTCAGGCCTACTCCAACAGCCAGAGATACCACAATGGAAATGGGAGCAAATTTCCATGGATTTCGTTACTGGCCTACCTAGATCACAGCGCGGAAACGATACTATCTGGGTGATCGTGGATCGACTTACAAAGTCCGCACACTTCTTGGCAATTAAGGAAACGGATAAGTTCTCCACTTTAGCGGAAATATACCTCAAGGAAGTTGTTTCGAGGCACGGGGTGCCCACCTCTATCATCTCTGATCGAGATGCACGTTTTACTTCAGAACTGTGGCAGGCAATGCACAAGTCTTTTGGCTCACGTCTAGATATGAGCACAGCGTATCACCCACAGACGGACGGGCAGTCCGAGCGCACGATCCAGACATTAGAAGACATGCTTCGCGCTTGTGTAATCAACTTTGGCAACAGCTGGGAAAGGCATCTGCCACTCGTGGAATTCTCGTATAATAACAGCTACCACACTAGCATTAAAGCAGCTCCGTTTGAGGCATTGTACGGACGTAAATGCCGGTCACCTCTTTGTTGGGCAGAGGTGGGGGATAGTCAGATCACTGGTCCTGAACATGTGGTAGACACTACTGAGCGGATTGCTCAAATACGACAACGCATGGCGGCCGCTCGAGACCGTCAGAAGGCCTACGCCGATAAGGGCAGGAAACCACTTGAGCTCCAGGTTGGGGAGCGGGTATTACTCAAAGTTTCACCCTGGAAGGGTGTTGTTCGTTTTGGTAAACGAGGCAAACTTAACCCACGATACGTTGGACCTTTCGAAATCATTGAGAAAATAGGCAAGGTGGCCTACAGACTGAACCTACCAGCAGAACTCGGTGCAGTTCACAACGTTTTCCATGTGTCAAATCTGAAGAAGTGTCTGTCAGATGAGACCCACGTAGTTCCTCTGAAGGAACTCACGATCGACGAACAGTTGAAATTCGTCGAGGAACCAGTCGAAATCACGGACCGGGATGTTAAGGTCCTCAAGAGCACTAGAATACCTCTTGTTCGAGTTCGTTGGAACTCACGTCGCGGCCCAGAGTTCACCTGGGAGCGCGAAGATCGGATGAAACAAAAGTATCCCCAACTGTTTGAGAACAGTACAACCGCTACTGAGGCTGAAGCTACGGAATTTCGGGACGAAATTCCAGATCAACGGGGGGTGGATGTGACACCCCAGGAAAACCGGGAAAACCATACAACTTGACTAGCTTCCTCAGTGAGTGCCATCAAATTTCGGGACGAAATTTCTTTCAACTTGGGGATGATGTGACAACTCGAAATCTAGAACCTTCGTTGTGTCTTGATGCAACATACTTGTACGTTATGTGACTAGTTAACTGATTAAACTTAATGATAAACGTGAACCTTTTATGTGTTATGTGCTTTGTTATGTGTGCATTTGTATGTATATATGTACGTGTTATATGTGAGCCGAGAACCCGACCGAGAACAAAGGACCCGACTCGAGACCATGAGGTCTCGAGTGAATAGTGACCAATTTGGGCCTTTGGGCCGTGACCTCCTTAACCGGCTAGTAAACCCTTTAGGGTGAATCATGAAGGACTAGTATATATACTACACTCATGGCCACACTCACCATTTCTTTGGACACCACACATACTCCTCTACACACATTCTCCTATCTCCTCTCTCACTAAAACCCAAAGAACACAAACACACATCATTTTCGGATCCAATCGGTTGGCACTAGGACTTTCGGTTCAAGCTTAGAATCGACACTTGGAGTTCACCTTTCCCATCCCTTAACCGGTTAGTGATTCTCATTATGTTTAGTGTTTAAGTTGATTGTTAAGTTGTTCATACATGAGATGATTGTTTTTTTTTGATAAAATAGCTATTTGTTGTCAAAAGATGAAACTATATGCATGATTGTGACAAATCGGTTGATATGTCTTGATTTCGGATACATTGCATGATGGGTTATGATATCTTGTGATTAAATGGAGTTCAAAACTACTAGTTGTTGATGTTCATGAAACCGGTTTACATGTGTCATAGAATCGGCTTAGTATAAAACCGAGTTTGTAGTGTTCGGTTAAATGTGTTGATTTATTATTCATGACTATGTTGATGATTGATGCAAAATGTGTTAGAACAAGGGTTGTTTGTGATTTGAATATTTGAAGAACTTGTTGAATGTTTGAAGAACATGAAGAACTACTTGAATATGCTTTGAATGTGGGTTGAATATTTGAAACCTGCATTGTTTGATCCATTTTGGGTAAATTTTAGACAACAAAACATGTTTAGTGGCTGGTACATATTTCTGCATGAATTCTATTGGATAGTACGATCTGCGCAGAATCAGCAACTGTTGGGGAGTCGGAACCCCTGGTTGCGACTCGAAACCTCCACGTTGCGACACCAGTTGCGAGTCGAGAACACCTGGTTACGACTCGCAACCATAACATGACAAGCCGAGACCACAGGTTACGAGTCCCGTTGCGACTCGAGACCTCAGCATGACGAGCCGAAACCATGGTTGCGACACAGGTTGCGACTCGCAACCATCCATGATCAACACAAACAGCATGACTCGAAACCATGATTGCGAGTCCGGTTGCGACTCGAGACCACGCTTATTGGACTTGCTTAGTTACGGGCCATGGTTAATGGGCCGGCCTTGTGGACTTCTGTGTTAACTATTTTATGCATGTTTTGGGCTTAAGTGATTGGGCTGAACAGATGGGCTATACCTATACGTGCTACTGTTAACTGACTATGTTGTGCACTGTTGTTGAAACTACCATGTTGTAACCGTATGCCATGAGTACTACTTGTACGTGCACTGCTTGGTTTGAATCTGATTATAAGTGGTATCTATGTTAGGACGTAATTGACTACTTGCGACTTGATTGACCTTTCTGTGTTACTACCGAGCAAACCAAGGTGAGTTCACACCCTCTACAAAGCATGGGATTCCCTGGGTTGGGAACGGGGTTAAGGAACGTGGGTTCCTCGTCCTCCTTGGGTAGGACGGCTATGGTTCAGGAATGTGATTCCTCGTCCGGATGGACGGATAACTCGTACTAGACTAAAACTCTATCACGAAGTCCCTCCTTTTTGTATCGACTTAATCGCCGGGCCAATGGCGAGCGGGTCATTAGTTAGATAGCGCTATTTAGGTCTGACAAACCTCACACCGTGCCGCAGAGGACGGGCGTGAACTAATGGATCTGGGGCACGTCAATGATGATAGACATTGATGTTTTCAGGGCACATAAACATGACTACAGTCAGCAGTCGATATGGTAACGAGTCTAGTGTACGCATGGGGTAGCCCCCACGGCCGAAATGCCTGATAACTAACATGGGGTAGCCCCCACGGCTGGAATGCCGGAGTAACTGGGAATGAACAAATCACGTTTTTTAAACTATGGGGTAACCCCCATGGCAGGATGCCAGTTAAAGGAAACTGTTTTTCGAAACAACTAAAACGAACACCCAACTGTGAACTCACTCAACTAGTTGTTGACTCGTTACTACATGCTTTGCAGGACCATAGGTACTCAGCTGGAGCTAATGGAGGAGAGTCGTTGTGGGACACAGTTTGCTGCGCGCCATGTTCAATTTGAAAACATTTGAACTTATGTTATAACTTTAACTTATGCTTCCGCTTGCAACTTAAACTTGTTTGTTTTGAAACACCAATCGTATTGGTTAAACTTTTATGATTATTTATATGCTTGTTCAGTATGATTGGTGGCTGGATCCTGGTCAGTCACGCCTCCCAGCGGTAGTACTCCGCGGGTGGATTTTGGGGGTGTGACAGATTGGTATCAGAGCCATTGGTTATAGTGAACTTGGTTTTAATAAAGGAGAAACGTTTTTGTTAAAACCAGACTATAACCGGTATAGTGCCCAACGGTCCACAACGACACTTCGCTCCACATGCAAGGCTCGACATACTAGGTATTATGATATGTGTATATTGCCTACTTGTTAGTTACGTAGTACATTGCTCATGGTATACTTGATTAGTATAACTACTGTTGTTTGAACACGTGCGTGCTTACTCTATCCTACTATCGTACTTTCGCGAACCTCTCTCACTCGTGTTACTCTTGTTATGAAGAATCATGTCTGGACGCGTTAACATGACACAAGCCCAGTTGACGGCTTTGATCAACGAACGAGTAGCCGCAGCGCTTGCAGCTGCAAACGCAGGAGGTATATCCTGCAGTCCGAACTTATCCTAGGATCTTTAGGATCCTACTCTCGTGAACCAACCTTTGTGTTAAACTCTGTCTTTCTTTCACCTACCTTAGGTCAATATGCTCAGGCACCGGTGTGCACTTTTAAGACCTTTATGGACTGTCGACCCACTACTTTTAGCGGAACTGAAGGAGCAGTAGGTCTCCTACACTGGTTTGAGAAACTAGAATCTGTGTTCGAAATGTGTGAATGCCCTGAAGCGCGCAGGGTAAAGTATGCTACTGGTACTCTCGAGGGTTTGGCCCTCACGTGGTGGAATGCTCAAGTGCAAATGCTGGGGTTGGTTGTTGCCAACGCCACCCCATGGGAAAATTTCAAGGAAATGATCAGGGAGGAATACTGCAGTCGCGATGACATCCATAAGCTGGAAGATGAGTTCTACAACCTCAAGATGACGGGGTCAGAGATTGAGGCATACACTAAGAGATCGCATGAGCTTGCCTTGTTGTGTCCTACTATGGTGGACCCTCCGTATAAGCGAATTGAACTCTATCTCAAGGGCTTGGTGCCAGAGATCCAAAGTCATGTGACTTCAGCAAATTTGACTACTATCCAGCAGGTTGTTCAGTTGGCTCACCGTCTTACTGACCAAGCGGTGGAGCAGAACAAGTTACCAAAGCGCATAGGTGCTGCAACTACTTCTGGTACCTCTAGTGGGGACAAACGGAAATGGGATGGAACTTCAAGCAAGGGTTCAACTTCTGTGCAATCACAGTCTCAGCAAAGAAAGACTGACGACCACAAGAGCCCCAGTCAGCAATCGTCTGGTGGTCAAAGTCATGGTGGGTACAAGGGGAGTCACCCTAAATGCAATCGTTGCAACCTACACCACAGTGGGCCATGCACCAGGGGCAACTGTCATCGGTGCAACAAGCCTGGTCATGTTGCAAAGGATTGCAGGAGCGCATATCCCGCCAATCAGAATCGTCAGCAACCTCAGCAGAACCAGCGACAGCAACAGGGTAACAACAAAGGGTGCTTTCAGTGTGGAGCTGAAGGCCACTTCAAGAAAGATTGTCCCCAACTGAACCAGAACAACAACAACAACAATCAGGGGAATGGTAACAATGGGAACCACAATGGTGAGTTACTAC
Organism: Helianthus annuus; assembly: GCF_002127325.2. Lineage (NCBI taxonomy): Eukaryota > Viridiplantae > Streptophyta > Magnoliopsida > Asterales > Asteraceae > Helianthus > Helianthus annuus. The sequence goes on along the minus strand of NC_035444.2, from coordinate 105,966,984 downwards.
CGAGCAAACCAAGGTGAGTTCACACCCTCTACAAAGCATGGGATTCCCTGGGTTGGGAACGGGGTTAAGGAACGTGGGTTCCTCGTCCTCCTTGGGTAGGACGGCTATGGTTCAGGAATGTGATTCCTCGTCCGGATGGACGGATAACTCGTACTAGACTAAAACTCTATCACGAAGTCCCTCCTTTTTGTATCGACTTAATCGCCGGGCCAATGGCGAGCGGGTCATTAGTTAGATAGCGCTATTTAGGTCTGACAAACCTCACACCGTGCCGCAGAGGACGGGCGTGAACTAATGGATCTGGGGCACGTCAATGATGATAGACATTGATGTTTTCAGGGCACATAAACATGACTACAGTCAGCAGTCGATATGGTAACGAGTCTAGTGTACGCATGGGGTAGCCCCCACGGCCGAAATGCCTGATAACTAACATGGGGTAGCCCCCACGGCTGGAATGCCGGAGTAACTGGGAATGAACAAATCACGTTTTTTAAACTATGGGGTAACCCCCACGGCAGGATGCCAGTTAAAGGAAACTGTTTTTCGAAACAACTAAAACGAACACCCAACTGTGAACTCACTCAACTAGTTGTTGACTCGTTACTACATGCTTTGCAGGACCATAGGTACTCAGCTGGAGCTAATGGAGGAGAGTCGTTGTGGGACACAGTTTGCTGCGCGCCATGTTCAATTTGAAAACATTTGAACTTATGTTATAACTTTAACTTATGCTTCCGCTTGCAACTTAAACTTGTTTGTTTTGAAACACCAATCGTATTGGTTAAACTTTTATGATTATTTATATGCTTGTTCAGTATGATTGGTGGCTGGATCCTGGTCAGTCACGCCTCCAAGCGGTAGTACTCCGCGGGTGGATTTTGGGGGTGTGACATATACGAGTCAAATGCTTGCTATACCACATGAATTTATGTTATTACTTATTAAGTCGTTTATGTTTCAGTTCAGCTGGAGGTTTGGGTCATGGAAAGAGAAGCTGCTGGATTAAATGCAAGTTTGACCACATTGGCCTGCAAAGTTCAACGTTTGAACATGTTGCGTTTAGAGAGGAAAGAATATGGGTGTGCAATAACCGAACCGTTAACTGAAACCGAACAAAAACCGACAAAACCGAACCGAAATTAACCGAAACCGAATTAACCGAAAGTCGGTTAACGGATATTTTTTTTACCATCGCTTAACCGAAATTAACCTAACCGAACCGAACCGAATCATTTATTTTTTTATATATTTCTAGCTTTTATAACTCTATTTCATGTATTTCATGTTTTATACTTTCATTTCATGTAATAATACCTCTATTTCATTTATTTATGCCTACATTTCATTTATTTATACCTTCATTTCATTTATTTAAACATCTATTCATTCATTTATACCTCCATTTCATTTATTTATACATCCATTTCATATATTTATACATCTATTTCATGTATTTATACCTCCATTACATGTATTTCTAAGAAAAAAATTAGCCCTTGTTTGAATTGGTTAGTAACCAAAAATTAACCGAACCGAACCGAAAACCGACATATTAACCGAATTAATCGAACCGATTAACCGATGACTTCGATTAAGGATAATGCTAATAACCGAACCGATCCGAACCGTGCACACCCCTAGGAAAGATGTTGAAGGTTCTTTGAATAAAAAGTGGAAGAAAATTGAAGATTTTGATGCTCGAAGATTGGAGCTTAAGTCTGTCTACGACGCTCTTATAAAAGCAATCACCGTAAGAAGAATCATTATTAATAATATTATGGAGTTATTAATCATCTACAATCTTTACCGTTCATCCCTTTTGGAACTGTAGGACACCACTGCATTTTGGAGTAAAAAAAAAACCCTTATCTGCAATGGAGGATGCATCAAAGACCATCATTCCAACATGTACATGTGTCGCCAACATTGCAAACAGAACAAAAGATCTTATTTACAAAGTGTCGGCTTTTTCGTGTGTTCCTTGATTAAGTGCCTGTAACTGATTGATACCTTCAAGTCATGTTATGTTGGTGAATCCGTTTGTAGTTTTTTTTTAATAACAAACAATGTTTATTCAGGATGGCCTGGAGAGAAGAGGATATAAAGAAACATGGTTCTTAAATGAAGTAGTAGAGGTGGTTAGAACAGGTGAATCATTCTTCTTATTTCTTGTCTTTTCTGTTTTGATAATCATAGATAAGTAACACGTTGAACATCCTTACAATAATCAGTATTAAGGTAGCGTTTGGTGATGAGGCTTCGCGCCAAAAGCTAACTGGTGGTCCGTTTGGAGATGCTTTGAAGACTACTCAGGTAATGCTTTTGTTGATTTAGGAGTTTGGATGTTGTTTCATCAGTTTGTGTTTTGAAATATAATGATTTGTAGTTTCGGCTTTTGGATCTTGCCAAGCATCTGTTTAAGGTTAAACATCTGTTTAAGGCCAAACTTCTGTTTTTGGTCAAACATCTGTTTAAGGTTAAACATCTGTTTAAGTCCAAACATCTGATATAGAAGGCCAAACATCTATTTAAGCCTGAACATATGTTTAAGTTAACCCGATCCACTGTCTTCTCATATTTTAGCACTGTTTTTCTCTTCAAAACACTGTTCAACCTAACATGGGTTTCCATCCAACTGTGACCAAAAGTCAAACAGATGTTCAAACCATTGATTGAGTTAGTCAAACGTCTGTTGAATACTAAAAGAGATGTTGACCAAAAGTTAAACAGATGTTGACCAAAAGTCAAATAGATGTTGACTAAAAGTCAAACAAATGTTGACCAAAAGTCAAACGAATTGACCCGTACATGTTTTCAAAGAGTTGAGCTGTTGAGGACAGTTATTGATAAATTGTATTATATTTGCTGTTGATTTGACCTTTGAATCTGCTTCTTTTTTAGTGAAGTAGTGTGTTTCCTTTTTTTTTGTTTGTTCAGGTTTGATCTTGATGTAGCTTTGTAAGTTTTCTTGCGTTGAACAATGCATAAGGTATATATATATATATATATAATTTTTTTAGATCTACTTTAGTTGATATGTATTTTAGGAATGGCCAGATGTCACTGGACTTTTCCATCTTAGTACCTTTAGTATTAGTGGCATGATAATGACCATCTAAAATGCATAGTGAGAAGCAACTATTCAGTTGTCATTTTTTTTTATAATAGACTATTATGCTTTGGTTGTTACATTTGTATAAATATGCAAACCTGCTTTGTTTAATTGAAGATTTTTGGTTCTCATGTGTCCTCCATTAGTTATCGAACGAACTTAAATACGAGTATATTAAACCATCATTTACCCTAAGTACCGGGAGACTTATTATTAACTTTATATGACGAACGTTTCTCAATTATGTGCAGATGAGGCTGTTGTAGGCTTAGTAGCATGGCTTGGCAGTGCTCCTAGGTCACGCGAAGGGTCAAGGAAAACATAATACCAGTTTTCACACTTGGTTTCTTGGATGAAAACTCTCACTGCCTAGACCTTGCGCAGGCTACTTGGGACTTTCCTGATGATCGCGCGGAGGACAGAAGTGCAACTAATCTAAGGACAAGTACAAAGAGTACAAGTGGCAGAACAACGGATCAATAAGTGTCCAACAGGTGTATCTGATTGTGCTCCACAATCGACAGATCGTACAGGAGACAAGAAGGTACACAAGGACGCTACGTGTCACCAATCAGCGTGCGCCGACAACTGCACCACGATCTCCACTTAGCCGCTGATGACAGAGCAGACAACACGGACAACGACCAGGCCACGTGGATCCAATCAACATGAGCCAGCTCTCCTCTTGTCCGGAAGCACCAAGGGTCGTGGCAGAGGAGACAAAATGGATATTCCTTGCCGACCTCAAGGCCCAAGGCCCATCAGCCCATCTCTTTCCACACCACTCCGGCTATAAATATTGACCTTCTTCCACACGTTTAAGGATCCACTTCCTTGTTCTCTTACTCCTAATTACATACTTAACCCTCAATACTTATTCTCATGCCGGAGAGTGGTTAAGAGGAGCCCCCCCCCCATTCCCCTCCTCTTAACGAGCTTAACGGGTGTTCAGTGTTTTGCAGGAAGATCATCACCACAGCTCAGACGAGGCAAAGAAGATTAACCTTATTTGTCGAGGCACAATCCCAAATTAATCACTCGATTAGTTCTGTGTTTCTTCAAAACTATAAGTTTGTTAATGAAAGGGGGAAATCCCATCGTTGAGCCGACCAATCTTGTTTCTCTCTTAGGGGAGGCGGGGTAGTCCACTATGAACTATCATAACGCGTTGAGCCATCACGAAACACCGCCGCCGGACCAAACATAATGCGTCAAAAACAAAACGCGTTATTTGTATAACGCGTTGAATGTTGCATGTGGGCTCTGCATGTTGCATGTGGGCATCTGCATGTTGATGACACGTGTGTTTCATGAAAGAGAAAGGAAGGGCGAAACATATGCTCTGGACACGTGTTGTTTGTGACTTGAGAGTAAATATTTTTAAATTTGGGAGTGGTAGAATTCCATCACTAGTGATACCACCCCCCCTACATTTCAATCACTAGTGATAGAAATTTGGTTGATGACATGGCACGATTTTATTAGACAGTGTGAGTGATAGAAACTATCACTAATGAACCACCCCTCCTCCCCTTATCACCTCATACCACTAGTTTGCAAAAGCAAATCACAAAAATACCAATAAAGTTCATGTGTAGTGTTGAAACGATTTAAACATATTATAAAGCATGAAGTTTATAGCACAGGCAAGCCTTATATAAGGAGAGTACAGTACATCAGTTTGATATTAACGGGTTCATGGATGCTTGTATTTCTTCAAGTGTCCGACCCTTAGTCTCCGGTACCAATTTTGCAACGAACAAAACAGTTGAGCAGCATATGCTTGCAAACATGAAAAAGGTTCCTGGGAGGGAAATACATAACTATCAAGTCTTAAAGCAACTCAGCGTGCGTGTTTACAAATGTAAGGAAACAATATTGGCTCAGTGTAGAGGTGGCATTATCTTCCTATTTACTATAGATGGGTTGACAAGAATTACACACTAACCCATACGAGTAAAATAAGAATAAAAAAATAGCGACAAAAGAAATGGGTCAAAAGTCGCCTCAAGTATATCTTTAGGCACGTAAGACGCCTTAAATTATTGAAATTACACAACTAATAACTTTGGTAATCATTTTTGAGACACTAATTTGTTATAAAATATTTTTCAATCGGGTCAACGGTACCTGACCCGTATATAAAAGCTACTTCTATGATGTCGGATTGTATATAGTTGTGAATGCGTGCAGGAGGGAGGGTCATGTTGCAAGTTTCAGCAAATGTATCTTGTTGTTTCTATCATATCAGCAAGATAACATGCAACACGCATACACACATGTGTGTTTGTGTGTGTGTGTGTGTGAGAGAGAGGACCTTCCGAACTCCACTTCATAAGGAAGTTAAACGCATACGAAACGACCCATGAACCAAACCAATTAACTACTGTCACGAGGCTTCCAGCTGAACCCTTAATATTTATAGGAAAGATCTGAAGTGAAATATATTTGGTGAGAGATAGATAACATAAAGAACTAAGAGGAATTACCATTTGCTTTTATTCACAATGAAAGCCATACCTCAGACATAATGACCCATGGAATTCCTCCCATGCCCAATGAAAAAGATCCCGAAAATACCTGCGCGTACAGTGGATCTTTCAGTTGCAGTAATAAACTACACTAGCATTTGACCAGTGTTAAAATGCATTACCAACACCCCAACAAGTGCCAAAATGGGGCTGAACCAGTTATTCACTTGAAGGTCCTGCAGCCACAGTTTATATATAACTGAGTCCGAAAATAAAACTGGAGTGATACTTTTATTGTATATAAATAAATAAACAAACCTGTAGCAAGAATGATATTCCTGTGAGGAAACAACCTAAGCACGTTCCAGCAGCAGAAACCTTAAAGAAAAATAATCATATGTTTGTATTATCAGCAAATTTAACTAGAGGGGTGAATATCTACCATGACATGAACCTAACATGAAATTCGCGGGTTGACCTGTTTGACTTTTTTTATTTTGAAAAACAAAATGTGTATAAGTTAAATTGGTTGGTTACAGATTAGAAGTCAAAAGAGATTTTGAAATCTTATAATACAAAAGTAATGGCAAATTGGATTTAAATAATCCCAACTTTCTTAATTTGGGCGATAATAATCCCAACTCAGTTATTTGCAGATAATAATCCGAACTGTTCCATTTTTGACCGATAATAGTCTGCCGTTAAAAATAGCTTAACGGAGTTAAGTTTTTTCCGAATTACAAACCGATGTTTTAGGGATTTTGATCAGAACGAGGATACGAGTCGATTTCTGTAAAACTTATCTCGAAACGGTGCTCTAAACGACTTTATTTTTTGTTAATTGAAAGTTTAAACACCCGAATTGAAGCACCGTTTTCGTCGTTTGGGGCAGTATTTGGAGGTAAATTTTACATCAATCAACTTGTATCCTCGTTCTAATCAAAAGCCCTAAAACAACGGTTTGTAATTCGGAAAAAAACTTAACTCCGTTAAACTATTTTTAACACAGACTATTATCGGCCAAAAGTGGACCAGTTCGGATTATTATCGACAAATAACTGAGTTGGGATTATTATCGGTCAAATTGAGAAAGTTGAGATTATTTAAATCCAATTTGCCAAAAGTAATATGTTTTGTATACATTTGTATTTGTTGTTGTAAAATTGTAAGTTTTCAGCATTAATGTGCAAAAAAAAATAATAAATAAAAAATAAAAAAATTCACGTTAAATGGGTCGTGTTTGTGTCAACCGGCTAATATTCATGTCGTATTCAGGTTCATATGCTTGATACCATTTTCGGATTCATGTAAAGTTGGACCCTCCAAACCGCAAACACGACAGGTTTAGCATCCCTATATAACATGTTTAATTTTAATGTAAAATAATAATATATTCTAGTCGTGTGAAACCAAGATGCAGCCAGTACCATCAGAAGTGGTCGTCTACCTGAAATATCCATCAGAAGGACACCTAATAAGGTAAATGGAACCTGCATAACATACTGTAATAATTATAAAAGTTGCAAAACATTAAGATTCCAACTAGTGGAGAGCATGAATAACCTGAACAATGACCATTGCTATTGAACCAATGGTACTTGAAAAACCTGTGAACAAAATATGATTTTAACTTTTTATTTATCCATAATCATGTTTTGCTGCTGATCTAAAAGCCTAAGATTATTCTTTCACTCTCCAGATTGCGGGTCACATATTTTCAGATCCACAATCACATCTCCCGCACTACATATATGAAACTCATAAAGCCAAAATGTATCATGCAAAAGAAGTTGTAAGTGCACCTTTTGATGATACATGCTGGACTCTGCAAAATTGAACAAGTTCAAGGGATTTTGTGTAAATGTTGAATAGTTAGAAGTATTCTGTCAGAGTTTATGATCTACGCGGCGGTACGCATAGCGTGGTGGATTCCGCACACCGCGTGAGTCGATTGTTCGAGTTAGTGATCCTGTACGAGTGTTCGAGGTCTAAGCCATTGCCGACGCAAAATCAGAAGACCAAGTATAACACCCCAGATAATAATCAGATATAGAGACCTAGTATCTGAGGTGGGGAACACAGTTACAAGAGTTAATAATACACTTAAATGCATATCTCGAAAACAGTGTTCGAACACGTGCTAAAGCTTAAGTGGACAAGTATATCGTTAAACATCTTGAACTGTCATTATCATTCTATGTACTTAAATTGTTAAATGGATACTAACTGTGATAGATTTTGACAGATAAGCCGATATGATCTTCTTGTCTGCGTTTTCACAAAAAGACATTGCTTGTAAATATTTACTTCGCAATTCTGTAAGTATTCTTTCCGTTTCACATATTGAAAAATACAAAAAGATTTTCGGTGTGTTTTAATACATCACCGTCATCGTCATCTTCATCTTCATCGTCATCATACTCCGTAAATCCCACCAATAGCAAAGCAAAGGCATGGTCCGAGGAGGGTAAGATGTAGACAGCCTTAACTCTACCCCGTAGGAATAGAGAGGCTGCTTCCAGTAAGACCCCCGACTCAATAGTAGTTTTGCATCAAGCCTTGGACATAAGGCGCATAACACTCAGCAATCGGGACAAAGACCGATTAGTGTATGTACCCTTTTCTCTTTCAGCTATCAACGCCACCACATGATGCATGATTAACCGTCCTCAGCTTTTAACGTTATTTTCACGAAATTAGTAAAATAACGTTAAAATTAGTGCACTTTCACTCCCCCCCCCCCCCCCCCGATGGCCCACACATATATACATTATATGCACATACCGCAAGCGGGGCGTTTTATATGCCCACACATATATATACATTATATGTGTTTTAATATAAAGTTCGAAAAATACAAAAAGATTTTATTTCTCGTTTCCATGTATGGGCTTCATATTTTTAAAAATACTCAAATGGGGTTTTATAATTTTGCAAACGGGTAAAAATAATCCGGTGAGGTAATTTATAAAGTAAGTCTTTTAATAAAATTCGGTCTCGCAAAGTTTGTCAAAGTGTGGGATATCTGTGTGGGAAAATATGTCAGATTTTTTCCAAGTTGTGAGAAAATTTTTCAAGTATGTGTTACTTAGAAATCCCTTAAAATTTAACCGGTTTAGGCCTTAGCTCTTTAATGTGTTTAAATGAAGTTTTGGGTTTAACAAACTATTTTGGATTAACTGAAAGAAGACCGGGAGATCGCTCTTCCGTTTTTTTAGTTGTTCAATTCTGCGTGAAGAACAAGGTTGGAGCGGAAAGCGACCATAGTTATCGATAGCGGCCATAGCGACCGCTATCGCGAATAGCGTGGCGAGGCGAGACATGGTCGCTATATGGTGTATGGTGTTGAATAGCGTGAAAATAGCGGATTTGGTCCTTAAACTTATAAATTTATACATAAAAGGTGTAAAATTAACATAAAAAGTGTAAAATTAGTTTGTGTATTTTAACATTTAACCCCCCTATTTTCACTAGCTTACATTTGGTCCTTAAACTTATAAATTTATACATAAAAGGTGTAAAACTAACGTTACATATAAAAAAAAGTTATGTAGATAGCTATTTTTTTATTTCTTTAATTTTTAACTACCTTATCGCTAAACACGCAATAGCGGGCGCTATTTCATCGCTATCGCTACGTAGCATATAGGTACGTTGTCGCTATTTGTCGTTATTTGCTATCGATAACTATGGAAGCTAACTACTCAAAGATCTGATGAAGACCTTCACAAGACTTGCAGATCCCGCATATATCAAGGGGCTGTAAGTGTACCTTTTGATGATACATGCTAGACTCTGCAAAATTGAAGATGTTCAAGGGCTTTTGTGTAAATATTAAATAGATAGAAGTATTTGTCAGATTTTATGACCTAGTCTGAATTTATGTAGTGTAAAGGAGTCCGAATATATATAAATTCGGACCTCCTTGTTTCTTTTGAGTTTGTCAGATAGTTTTTAATGTTATGTCCGTATATGTTTTTTATATTCGGACTTAGCTTGTCAGGACTTATGAGTCCGAACTTAGACTTGTATTTATACTCGGTGAATGAATGCAAGTCACAGGACTTTTGAGATTTATCTTTCTGTGCAAGTTTCTCTCTGGTGTGGAACAAAACCCTAATTACTGTGTGTTGATAATCTATGATTACTTGGTGGATTCACATATTGACACTCATCTTTGGTCTTCTACACCTTCTGTCTCGTGACCTATGCAGCGGTACGCATCACCGCGTGAATCGATTGTTCAAGTTAGTGATCATGTATGAGTGTTCGAGGTCCCTAGGTGGGTTTACAGAAGTTTATCCAAAAGTGGGATCCTTACCAGCAGAAATAAAGATAGAATCCACGTAAAATGCAATTGCGTTCACGCCTCCCAATTGCTGCAATACCATAAGTCCAACTCCAACCTATGAAACAATTATTAACATATGAATCATATCAACCGAACACCAAACTAAGATTGTGAATGATATAAGACTCACAATAAGAGATTTAGCATATGTCGGTTGGAACAAATCAAAGACTCTAGTTTCTGACAGCTGGTGAAGTGTTTTGGTATAATCCTGAATATCATGAGCATGCCGTTTTCATCATAATTCATAATATAGTATCACATTATTAAAAAAAAAAAAAATGGAATTTAAGTGAAATGATTTGGGTGAGAAGAGGTTACTCTGATTTCAGCTGCTTCTTCAAAGATTTTTACGTTCTTTCCCCTAAGCCTGTGAAGTGCAGACTCGCAGTCTTCCCACATACCAATTTTTGCCTGTATATCAGAACTCACATGGTAAAACATTGATATGCATAAGTATGAATGAGGAAGACATATTATGAAATGCCAGTGTTCATTTGCAGCGCAATAAACATTAACAACTTGGCAACTAACTCACCAGCCATCTAGGAGATTCAGGAATGAAGAACAGGCCTATAACCTGTAGTAGACACGGAATGATTCCTGAAAGCACAAAGAGTTACTTCGACCCATTTAGGTCAATTCGGGTTATGTTTACCTCTAATGGGTAAAAAAACAAAATAAAAAAAGCAGGTAAAAATCTGAACAACTTTACCGATTAGAGCTAGGGTGCGCCAAGGAAAGAATGTTCCAATAAGCCACATTACAGATACTCCAACACATATCATCAGCTGTAGTGGTGCTCAACGCATTAGTCAACACTTGATCAGACCTATAAAAATGAACCACATAAAAAAAAAAAATGCTATATACCTGATTAACAGTGGTAAAAGCTCCGCGAAGGTTTTGAGGTGATATTTCTGCTATGTAAACTGGTACCTGTTGCCAAAGAATCAGAAAGTTTGGTGTAACAGTAACAGAATGAAGAAGAATTCGCAAGTACCACATAAGAGAGAACCCCTATTCCATATCCGATCAATAGTCGTCCAGCATCAAGCAACCAAGAAACCTGCAATAAGATGAATCAAAATTTGGAAGAAAAAAAAAAAAGTAGTCTTAAAAAGAGATGAGTGAGGAGAAGAATTGCCTGTGAATATATATATAATTGCTAACCACCCTAAAAGACAGAACATTTCAGAAAGTCCCATAGTCTGTATGTATGTATGTATATCATCAATCAATCAAACAGTGAGTGAGTGAGTGAGACAACCAAATGAAAAGCTGGTAATAGTATTAAGTAACATCTACCATTCTCCGCCCAAGTCGATCTGCTATCTTACCACTCACGACTGCCCCTACCATTGCTCCAATTGTCAAAATGGAACCAAAAACTGAGTACTGCAAAACATTATTATTAATTTATTACTAACCGGAAAGCTATGCCTAATAGTAACTGTAGCCTGCTGCTGGTTAATGTTTCCCAAGTTTCATTTTTTGATTTCTTTCCTTTACCCAGGAGTTGGGCTCCATTTAATTTGGGTCCATAAAATTAATACACATCGACTTGAGACTTCTTTTATCCAAAATTTGGATTTGACTTTCACGAAACCTCTATTTGATTATCGACTTGAGACTTCTTTTAGGGGTATTTATCTACAAAACCTTTATTTGATTATCCAATTTTAATGGAAAATAATAATTTAAGAAAATGAGTTAAAGTAATAGCGGCTACTTACAGCACAACCGAAAACGTAAGATCCAGAGACCGCCACCAGAGTGCTGAAGACAACTACGGCTGTCGCCGACTGGTTGCCGTCCCTGGTGACCAATAGACCCTCCTCCGATGTACTACTCGTACCATCCATCACCTCTGCTCCCCATATGTGTGTATGTCAGAGGGAGATTGATAAGAATATTATGTGTATAAGACGAAATAGAACAAGTTGCAAACGGTTGGAAACGGTTGCTTAGAGCATCCCAAGCAATTAGATTGGAGGGTATGGTGATGGATAGGGCTGTAAACGAACTGAACGTTCAGTGAACAGTTCGTGAACCGTTCGGCGGGAAGTTCGCTTATGTTCGTTCAATTAGCTTAACGAACGAACACGAACAAAAAATTTCGTTCGATAAGCTTAACGAACGAACACGAACAAAGGTCTCGTTCGTTCGACTGTGTTTGTGAACGTTCGGTAATATGTTCGTTTATGTCTGTTCGTGTTCGGTTTTTTATGTTTATTTTTCTAAAAGTTTTTAATGTTTTATTAATTTTTTACTTTCCCCATATGTATTATTTTCCTCTCTCTGGCCCTCTCCCTCTTTTGATATCACGCTACTTGCTTATCTCCAATCGATTGAACCCAATATTATCCATCCCTTCAATCTTTAAATGGTTATATTTAACTACTTTCGTTGTGTACAATGTTTAAGATTAAGGGTGCCTTTTTTTTATTTTCAAAATTAAAGTTCATTTGTGTTTGTTTGTGTTCGTTTACGTTCGTGGTTAGTGTTCACGAACTGTTCGCGAACAACCAAAATTCCTTAACGAACAAACACGAACACAAACTTCTGTTCGTCATGTGTTCGCGAACAGTTCACGAACATCCAAATTTCCTTAACGAACGAACACGAACATAGCCTTGTTCGTGTTCGTTCGGTTCGTTTACAGCCCTAGTGATGGAGGATGCCCGGACGAAGGGGTGGGGATGAGCCATTTTATGTATATATATGTATGTATGTATAGGTATATGTGAGAGGAGGCACGGCGAGATCGTCGTGTGGGAGCCGGTAGGGACGAGCCGGGCTAAGGGGGGCAGTGTGGGGGACCGGCGCCGGGCCTGAGCCGGCCCCCATACCCCTTAGTCTAAGGGGTGTCTTCTTTTTATTGTGCCAATGTAGTACCAATCACACACTTTCTCTCTCTTGCCCCGTATTTGTCACACCCCCAAAATCCACCTGCGGATAACACCCGCTTCGAGGGCGTGACTGACCAGGATCCAGCCACCAATTATACTGAATAATTAAATTGATAACAAAAAGTAATACTTACTAACCATAAGATTAGCAAATATCAAGTTCAGAGTTTAAGGTTTCAAGTTCAAACAGTAATAAGTAGCGGAAGCATAAATAAACAGTTTTAAACAATGTTCATGAGGTAAGCATGAAAAATGCCCAACACACGGGCAGACGACCACTACACTTCCCAAGCAGCTGCTCCAGTCACTGGCCACCTGCAAAGCATGCAGTAAGGGGTCAACAATAATGCTGAGTGAGTTCACTAGTTGTCCAGTTTTAATTACCAAAAACTTGTTTCACCAGTTAATTTATCCGTTTATACATGCCATGGGGAGCTACCCCAAAAGTTAGCGACTAAACTGTTTTTCCAATACCGAACACTAGGTAACCGTTTGCGTTTCCGCAGGATGCCCCGATGTCAATGTTCTATCATCATTGACGGATACCTGAGTACATTAGTTCACGACCGATCCCATACCATGGCACGGTGTGAGGCTGGTAAGACCTAAATAGCGCTATCAACTAATAACCCGTTCGCCTGGCCCCGGCGACTAATCGGTATTATGTAGTAGGGACTTGAGTGATAGAGTTGCGTTTAGTGCCGTTTGGTTGCATTCCGTATAAACAGTAATTAACTAAAAGGTTTCCCAATACAAGGGAAGAGAGAGTAAGTTTGTTCCCAGTAACTAGGGAAGGAATGTAAATGGTATCCCCTTTTACAAGGGGATAGGGTTGTTCTAGTCTCGTGTCCCAAACCACCGGGACGCATGCTTTTAAGTTGTGAACTCACCTTGGGTTGCTCGGTAGATTAAATACCCGGTCAAGTATGTTGGTCACCACGTCCTAACATGGTTACCAAATATGGGTCAAGTCGGGTACTAGTAAACACATAGTGAACACGTATGGCAATACATATAGCAAACACGTATAACATGCGAACAAACAAACAGTTGGGTCATTGGGTCAGCCCTAACATATAATCAGCAGTGACAAACATGCAGTCCAGTCAACAGTAAGCCCAACAGTCAAAAGCCCAATAACCCTAAAACAGTCCAGCCGAGACAAGAATGACTCGCAACCGAGGTTGCGACTCGCAACCGAGGTCTCGGTCCGTCACGTTTTAATTACGAGTCGCAACCAGAGGTTACGACTCGCAACCAGCAGTTCCGACACAGTAGCAGTGGTTACGACTCGCAACCGGATTCGATACGCGTTGATTACGACTCGTAACCGGGAGGTCTCGACAAATCCTGCTGTGGTCTCGAGTCGCAACCAAAGGTTCCGACTCGCAACCGTGATTACGTGCACAGAAATCCTTCTAGAACCTGCAAACAGTACTGGCCAATAGAATTGCAATTTCATGAAATCAGATTGTACTATGCCACTAAAACATGTTTTCTTGTCTAACCCTTGTCTAAAATGGATCAAACACACATATTTTTTGAATATACAAACCATCTTCAAACTGTTCATCATATAATCAAACAATATTCGAACCACATTCATCATTTAAGCATGAAACCATAAGGTCAAAGAACACATATTTAACACAATCTGTTTTAACATTAATGAGCATAATCGGCATTATTATTCTCGGTTCCTAGCCTAGCATGATTCATCATTAACCAAAACTCATGAGATCAAGCAAATCATGCATACCGCTTGGTCAAAATCATCCTAACAAGCATCTAGCATTAACCGAATAACAAAACCATTTAACACAAAACCGGATTATTTTCATTAAGACACAAAATTATTTCAAGCAATCACTTTTATCATCAAACAAGCCTTTTATAGCAACAACATCAACAATCAAACACTAACAAGCATTTTAGTAACAAGACAAACAACTTGTAGAAATATTCATGCTAACCGGTTAGAAGTAGTGGTCCAAGAATTCGATAAACTAAGCTCCGAAAGATGATCTTGAGCTTGAATCCGCGAGCCTTGATGCTATGGTTTGACCCGAGAGAGATGAGATGGTGAGGAAGTGATCTTGGTTGCTAGAATTCTTAGGGTTTTTAGTGAGAGAGATGAGAGGAGAGTATGATAGTGTTGTGAGAGGAGTGTTGTAAAAATGGTTAAGGGAGGGGTGAGTTGGTTTATATAATGTCACAAGTGGGCTTAGGGGTTTCCGGGTTGGGTTCTCGGTCGCAAGGCCCTAACCGGCCCAACTGTTACTGTTTACTCGAGACCATCCCGGGTCTCGAGTCGGGTTTCGGCTCCTATATATATAACACACATATATATATCTATATACACATATGCCTAAATACACATAACATGTAACACAATAGTTCAAATTTTCATTCATATACACGTAAGTTACATCGAAAGGTTATCCGGGAAAATCCGAAGTGTCACATTATCCCCAAGTTTTAGGAACTTTCGTCCCGAAAGTTAAGGCAGCCACTGTCAAGCTAGGGTGCATGAGAGCGTTTCAACGGGGTGTCACATCATCCCCCCGTTAGTTTGGAATTTCGTCCCGAAATTCGGCTGTAGCTTCAGCGCTGGGGTTTTCGTTAGGGAACAACTGGGGATACTTGTGCTTCATCTGGTCTTCCCGCTCCCAGGTATACTCTGGGCCACGTCGCGAGTTCCAACGGACTCGTACAAGAGGTATCTGGCTACGTTTGAGGGTTTTGATCTCTCGATCAGTGATTTCAATCGGTTCCTCAGTAAAGTGTAGCTGTTCATCAATAGTTAGTTCCTTGAAAGGAATAACGAGCGTTTCATCTGATAGACACTTCTTCAGATTAGATACGTGAAAAACGTTGTGTACCGCACTTAGTTCTTCAGGTAGGTTCAATCTATAAGCAACCTTACCGATCTTCTCGGTAATTTCGAATGGTCCGATATATCGCGGATTAAGCTTGCCCCGTTTACCAAAGCGGACCACACCCTTCCAGGGTGAGACTTTAAGTAGAACCCGGTCACCGACCTGGAATTCCAATGGTTTCCTGCGCTTATCAGCGTAACTCTTCTGACGGTCACGAGCTGCCGCCCTGCGTTGTCTGATCTGGGCAATCTTTTCCGTTGTATCTACCACCATCTCTGGGCCCGTGATTTGACTATCACCGATTTCCGCCCAGCAGAGAGGTGACCGGCATTTACGACCGTACAATGCCTCAAAAGGTGCTGCCTGAATACTAGTATGGTAGCTGTTGTTGTAGGAGAACTCTACTAGCGGTAGATGCTTCTCCCAGTTCTTGCCAAAATTGATCACACACGCTCTAAGCATGTCTTCTAGGGTTTGGATGGTGCGTTCAGACTGTCCATCCGTTTGCGGGTGATATGCGGTGCTCATGTCCAAGCGTGAGCCAAAGGATTTGTGCATAGCTTGCCACAATTCCGAAGTAAATCGAGCGTCTCGGTCGGAAATAATTGAGGTTGGCACTCCGTGCCTCGAAACTACTTCCTTTAAGTAAATCTCCGCCAAGGTAGAAAACTTGTCTGTTTCCTTAATAGCCAGAAAGTGCGCGGACTTGGTCAATCGATCTACTATTACCCAAATAGTATCATTTCCGCGTTGAGACCTAG
This sequence comes from Helianthus annuus, assembly GCF_002127325.2. Lineage (NCBI taxonomy): Eukaryota > Viridiplantae > Streptophyta > Magnoliopsida > Asterales > Asteraceae > Helianthus > Helianthus annuus. The sequence goes on along the minus strand of NC_035444.2, from coordinate 105,950,495 downwards.
GTAGCCCTGTAACAAAATCCATGGAAATCTGTTCCCATTTCCATTTCGGGATTTCTGGTTGTTGGAGTAGACCTGCCGGCTTCTGGTATTCTGTCTTGACTCTCGCGCAAGTCAAACATTTGCTGACGTATGTTGCTATGTGGGCCTTCATACCAGGCCACCAATATGTAGTCCTCAAGTCGTGGTACATCTTATCCGAGCCAGGATGTACTGAGTAGCGGGACTTGTGGGCTTCGTCCATTACGAGTTCACGCAAATCTCCATAGAGAGGAACCCAAATGCGCCCTGTTACAAAGTAAGCGCCATCTTCCTTCTGTTCTAATCGCTGTCTCGACCCTCGCAGAGACTCGGCCCTGATGTTTTCCGGTTTCAATGCTTCAACTTGAGCATTTCGGATCTGGGTAGGGAGGTTAGACTGGATGGTAAGTTGCAATGCTCGCACGCGCTTTGGTATAGTGTCCTTTCGGCTGAGGGCGTCTGCCACGACATTGGCTTTGCCCGGATGATATTTGATGGCGCATTCGTAGTTATTCAAGAGTTCGACCCATCGACGTTGTCGCATGTTCAATTCCTTTTGCCTAAAGATATGCTCGAGACTCCTGTGATCGGTGTAAATAGTGCACTTGGTACCGTACAGGTAATGTCTCCATATCTTAAGAGCAAAAACCACTGCTCCCAGTTCCAAATCATGCGTAGTGTAGTTTCTTTCGTGCGTCTTGAGTTGTCGTGAGGCGTAAGCAATGACTTTCTCGCGTTGCATTAACACGCAACCGAGCCCATGAATAGACGCGTCGCAGTAAACCACAAAGTCGTCCGTGCCTTCAGGTAACGAGAGAATAGGAGCGCTACAGAGGTTATCCTTAAGCCTCTGAAAAGCAGATTCATGTGCTTCATTCCACTTGTAGGCGATGCCTTTCTGAGTGAGAGTCGTGAGGGGTTGTGCAATCTTTGAGAATCCCTGAATGAATATGCGGTAGTAGCCTGCCAAACCCAAGAATTGGCGAACTTCAGTGGGGGTCTTAGGTGTAGGCCAGTTCTTTATTGATTCGATCTTAGCTGGATCAACATGAATTCCGTTCTTATTAACTACATGGCCGAGGAAATGGACTTCTCGAAGCCAGAAGTCACACTTAGAGAATTTGGCGTACAGTTGCTCCTTGCGTAAGAGTCCGAGGATGAAGCGTAGGTGTTGTTCATGCTCTTCTTGACTTTTCGAATAAATCAGAATGTCGTCGATAAACACAATCACGAATTTGTCGAGGTAAGGCTTGCACACTCGGTTCATGAGATCCATGAAAACCGCAGGTGCGTTAGTCATTCCAAAAGGCATAACGAGAAACTCGTAATGACCGTAACGAGTCCTGAACGCAGTCTTAGAGATGTCTTCATTGCGAACTCTCAGCTGATGATAGCCTGATCGCAGGTCAATCTTAGAATAGTAGCTCGATCCTTGCAACTGATCGAATAGGTCGTCGATGCGCGGGAGAGGGTAACGATTCTTGATGGTAACCTTGTTCAGTTCACGATAGTCGATGCACATTCGGAACGTGCCGTCTTTCTTCTTGACAAAGAGTACTGGGGCTTCCCAGGGTGATGAACTAGGACGGATAAATCCTTTGTCCAATAGTTCCTGTAGTTGCGTAGAGAGTTCCTTCAGTTCTGCAGGGGCTAGACGGTACGGTGCACGAGCTATGGGTGCTGCTCCGGGAGCTAGCTCGATTTGGAATTCGACCTGACGGTGGGGAGGGAGTCCAGGTAGTTCCTCAGGAAATACTTCGGGATAGTCACGTACTACAGGAAAATCTTCAATCCTCTTTTCCTTATCGTGGGTGTCGGTGACGAGTGCTAGGATAGCGGCGTGCCCTTTCTGTAAACACTTCTGGGCTTTCAGGAGCGAGATAATGCCTGTGACTTCTCCACCTTTGTTGCCTTGGACGATGAGGGGTTGTCCAGAACGACGAGGTATACGAACTGCTTTCTCTTGACAGAGGATCTCAGCGCGATGTTTGGATAACCAATCCATACCAATGACGACGTCGAAGCTTCCAAGCTTGACAGGGAAAAGATCGATACTAAACGTGTGGCCAGACAATTCTAGTGTGCAGTCGTGAATCACGTGCGTGGCCTCGATGTTCCTACCATTAGCTATCTCGACGATGTGCTTAGAACTTAATAATGCGGGCGGGTGCTTAAGTTTCTTACTAATGCGAAGGGACACATAACTGGCATCGGCACCGGAATCAAATAACACAGAAACATAACGATCATCAAGTAGGAACTTACCCGCCACGACATTGGGGTCGTTCCTTGCTTCTCCAGCTCCAATCACGAAAGCTCTTCCCCTTGCACCATTCCCAGCATTGTTGTTTTGCTCATTGTTTCCAGCTCCCTGATTGTTGTTGCGATTCTGATTCAGCTCAGGGCAATCCTTTCGCATGTGCCCTGTTGCCCCACATTTAAAACATGCCCGGTTGTTTCCCTGCTGCTGTTGCTGTTGAGGTTGTTGCTGATTCTGCCTTGCTAGGAACTGACTTCTACAGTCCTTGGCGTCGTGCCCCATCTTGTGGCATCGCTGACACTGACCCTTGTTACATACCCCATTGTGGTGCCTGTTACACTTGTTGCACTTGGGGTAGCTTCCTCGGTAGCCACCCTGTTGCTGAGTGCCTTTGTTGTTGTCAGTTTTCCTTTGTTGAGCTGGGGCCTGAGTAGGGTTAGCATCCTTGCCCTGATTTCCATCCCACTTTCGTTTACCATCACTAGAACTTCCTTCCGCAGCACTGATCCTTTTGGGCAACCTGCCCTCTTCCACAGCCTGGTTGGTGAGTTTGTGGGCAAGACGAACCACGGGCTGTATGGCAGTGAGGTTGGCCGAGGTTACATGGCTCCTGATTTCCGGGACTAAACCCTTGATGTACAATTCGATCCTTCGGTACATGGGTCGGGACATGTTTGGACAAAGAGCAGCATAGTCGTTGGACAGCTTGGTGTAGGTCTCAATCTCTGACCCAACCATCTTGAGTTCATAGTACTCGTCCTCGAGTTTGTGGATGTCATCCCTGTGACAGTACTCTTCCTTGATCATATCCTTGAAATCTTCCCATGCAGTAGCGTTTGCAGTCTCCAAACCAAGCATTTGAATTTGCGCCTTCCACCATGAAAGTGCGCTTCCCTCAAGAGTACCAGTAGCAAACTTCACCCAATTAGCAGGGGGACACTCGCAGACAGCGAAGACAGCTTCGACCTTCTCGATCCAGTGTAGAAGACCTATAGCACCCTCAGTGCCACTGAATGGAAGAGGCTTGCAGTCCATGAAGGTCTTGAAGGTACAAGCACGTGGTTGCACAGGCGCAGGCTGACCTATAGGGTGAGCTGCGAAAGCTGCAGCCACTGTGTTGAGCAGGTTAGTGAACTGAGCCTGAGTCATGTAGACGTTTCCTCGTCCGCGTCCACTCATTGTCTTCATAACCAGAAAACATAGTATGAGTGTGGTGTCGTAACATAGCGAGAATGAGGTAGAAGAGAGAAAGAGTATCTATCTAATCAGGCAAACTAGTACGTATAGTAAAGCAGAAGCATAAGACAAACAAGCAAGCAAACATGGGTCCGAGCTATGAGGTCAGATAAGTCGAGCCTTGCACTTGGGGTGTAGTGTCGTCACGAGTCACGGGTTATAGTCTGGTTTTTCCCAAAAAGATTTTTCCCCTTTTTAAAACCAAGTTCACTATAACCAATGGCTTTGATACCAATCTGTCACACCCCCAAAATCCACCTGCGGATAACACCCGCTTCGAGGGCGTGACTGACCAGGATCCAGCCACCAATTATACTGAATAATTAAATTGATAACAAAAAGTAATACTTACTAACCATAAGATTAGCAAATATCAAGTTCAGAGTTTAAGGTTTCAAGTTCAAACAGTAATAAGTAGCGGAAGCATAAATAAACAGTTTTAAACAATGTTCATGAGGTAAGCATGAAAAATGCCCAACACACGGGCAGACGACCACTACACTTCCCAAGCAGCTGCTCCAGTCACTGGCCACCTGCAAAGCATGCAGTAAGGGGTCAACAATAATGCTGAGTGAGTTCACTAGTTGTCCAGTTTTAATTACCAAAAACTTGTTTCACCAGTTAATTTATCCGTTTATACATGCCATGGGGAGCTACCCCAAAAGTTAGCGACTAAACTGTTTTTCCAATACCGAACACTAGGTAACCGTTTGCGTTTCCGCAGGATGCCCCGATGTCAATGTTCTATCATCATTGACGGATGCCTGAGTACATTAGTTCACGACCGATCCCATACCATGGCACAGTGTGAGGCTGGTAAGACCTAAATAGCGCTATCAACTAATAACCCGTTCGCCTGGCCCCGGCGACTAATCGGTATTATGTAGTAGGGACTTGAGTGATAGAGTTGCGTTTAGTGCCGTTTGGTTGCATTCCGTATAAACAGTAATTAACTAAAAGGTTTCCCAATACAAGGGAAGAGAGAGTAAGTTTGTTCCCAGTAACTAGGGAAGGAATGTAAATGGTATCCCCTTTTACAAGGGGATAGGGTTGTTCTAGTCTCGTGTCCCAAACCACCGGGACGCATGCTTTTAAGTTGTGAACTCACCTTCGGTTGCTCGGTAGATTAAATACCCGGTCAAGTATGTTGGTCACCACGTCCTAACATGGTTACCAAATATGGGTCAAGTCGGGTACTAGTAAACACATAGTGAACACGTATGGCAATACATATAGCAAACACGTATAACATGCGAACAAACAAACAGTTGGGTCATTGGGTCAGCCCTAACATATAATCAGCAGTGACAAACATGCAGTCCAGTCAACAGTAAGCCCAACAGTCAAAAGCCCAATAACCCTAAAACAGTCCAGCCGAGACAAGAGTGACTCGCAACCGAGGTTGCGACTCGCAACCGAGGTCTCGGTCCGTCACGTTTTAATTACGATTCGCAACCAGAGGTTACGACTCGCAACCAGCAGTTCCGACACAGTAGCAGTGGTTACGACTCGCAACCGGATTCGATACGCGTTGATTACGACTCGTAACCGGGAGGTCTCGACAAATCCTGCTGTGGTCTCGAGTCGCAACCAAAGGTTCCGACTCGCAACCGTGATTACGTGCACAGAAATCCTTCTAGAACCTGCAAACAGTACTGGCCAATAGAATTGCAATTTCATGAAATCAGATTGTACTATGCCACTAAAACATGTTTTCTTGTCTAACCCTTGTCTAAAATGGATCAAACACACATATTTTTTGAATATACAAACCATCTTCAAACTGTTCATCATATAATCAAACAATATTCGAACCACATTCATCATTTAAGCATGAAACCATAAGGTCAAAGAACACATATTTAACACAATCTGTTTTAACATTAATGAGCATAATCGGCATTATTATTCTCGGTTCCTAGCCTAGCATGATTCATCATTAACCAAAACTCATGAGATCAAGCAAATCATGCATACCACTTGGTCAAAATCATCCTAACAAGCATCTAGCATTAACCGAATAACAAAACCATTTAACACAAAACCGGATTATTTTCATTAAGACACAAAATTATTTCAAGCAATCACTTTTATCATCAAACAAGCCTTTTATAGCAACAACATCAACAATCAAACACTAACAAGCATTTTAGTAACAAGACAAACAACTTGTAGAAATATTCATGCTAACCGGTTAGAAGTAGTGGTCCAAGAATTCGATAAACTAAGCTCCGAAAGATGATCTTGAGCTTGAATCCGCGAGCCTTGATGCTATGGTTTGACCCGAGAGAGATGAGATGGTGAGGAAGTGATCTTGGTTGCTAGAATTCTTAGGGTTTTTAGTGAGAGAGATGAGAGGAGAGTATGATAGTGTTGTGAGAGGAGTGTTGTAAAAATGGTTAAGGGAGGGGTGGGTTGGTTTATATAATGTCACAAGTGGGCTTAGGGGTTTTCGGGTTGGGTTCTCGGTCGCAAGGCCCTAACCGGCCCAACTGTTACTGTTTACTCGAGACCATCCCGGGTCTCGAGTCGGGTTTCGGCTCCTATATATATAACACACATATATATATCTATATACACATATGCCTAAATACACATAACATGTAACACAATAGTTCAAATTTTCATTCATATACACGTAAGTTACATCGAAAGGTTATCCGGGAAAATCCGAAGTGTCACAGTATTATCATCCAAAAACAACACTCTCTCTCTCCTCTTTCCTCCTTCTCTCTCACAACACCTTTCTCTCTCCTCAAATACATATTTTTCCCTACATACACCACCACACCCTCTCTCATCCACCTCACATTTCTCTCTCCTTAAAAACATCAACATACATCCTATTGTATTGTGGATGCTCTTAAAAGACTAACTTGGTGGGATACCCACCAGCTTTGCCTTGCCACCATAAAGTTTTACATAACCCCACCGGCTTTACCTTGCCCCCTAAAGTTTTACATAATTGCATTTCAAGCCTCTTAGCTTTGCTACGACCCTTCCACTTTTGCAGTAATCAGTTTTAGTCACTTATCTAACTTTGCTATTCTTCTACTTTAACAATTAAAATTTTTAGTCCCTAGCTTTTTACTAATTTAAATTTCCTTCGACAACATTCGTTCGCTAATTTCTTTTGTTTACCAATATCATTTTTTTACTTATAAAACTATTTTTTCGTGCATATTTTTATGTACGTATCCGTATAAATTTAAGGGTATCTACGTTTCGACATAAACTTTTTCTATAAACAAGTTAGATCAAATATAACACGTTTCCGTTTAAAAAACCATTTTTACGTGCATATTTTTGTGTATGCGTCTGTCAATCGAGTTAGTCTACATTTGGATATACTTGTTTTTTATTATAATACGTTTTCTTACTTATGTTATGTACGTTTTCATAAATTTTGTTCCGGACAGAGTGAAGTCAAATTATAGTTTCTTTTTTTTTTTCAAAGCTTTAATTCATCCTATAGAATAAGTTATGATTGTACGAGAAAGATTCAATTTACTTTACGTTGTGATCCAATCGCAATACTTATACAGGTTACACTGAATTCAATCAGATATGTCGAAACATGCGTTTTCATATGCTTAACGCATTACCTAACACTTGAAAAAATCTATTCGATACTTGTTGTGACAACTCGAAATTTAGAACCTTTCTTGTATCTTGATGTAACGTGTTTGAACATGTATGACTAATCGAATCGTTGAATTATATGATTTATGTGTATACAATCTAAGTGACTATGTGCTATGTGTATACGTATGTGTGTATGCGACTCGAGAACACAAGGACCCGACTCGAGACCATGTGGTCTCGAGTGAACAGTAACCATTAGGCCGGTTTGGGCCTTTGGCCGGATTGGGCCATTTGGGCCGTAAACCCTCACCCGAAACCCATTAAGGGTGCACCACTTGAACTAGTGTATATATATCACACCCTAGATAACCTTGTCACTTTTGGAACAACACACACACACTCTCCTACTTCCCTCTCACTAAAACCCTAGAGACACAAGCACACTCCTCACTTTCGGATTGGACTCTTGGAATCGGCTCACACACAATCGGTTGGAAGCTCACACACATCCTCGAAACCCATCAACCGGTTAGTGTTTCTTGATGTTTATTGTTGAATGTTAGTGATTCATGTGGTGTTTTGGTGTTTGGATTGATGGTTATGACATTATGTTTGCTTGCTAAGTTTTCACATGAGAAATGATTTGTTTGCTTGATAGAAAAAGCTACTTGTTGTCAAATGATGATATTACATGTATGATGGTGATAAATCGGTTAACATGTCTTGATTTCGGATATATGGCATGTAGAGTTATGATATTTGTGTCTAAATGAAGCTTAAACCACTAGTTGTTGATGTTCATGAAACCGGTTTACATGTGTCATAGAATCGGCTTAGTATAGAATCGAGTTTGTAGTGTTATGTTAAATGTGTTGATTTGTTATTCATGATTATGTTGGTGATTGATGCAAAATGTGTTTGAATAAGGGTTGTTTGTGATTTGAATATTTGAAGAACTTGACGAATGTGCTTTGAATATGTGAAGAACAACTTGAATATGCAATGAAGGGGTGTTGAATATTTGAAATCTGCATTGTTTGATCCATTTTGGGTAAATGTTAGACAACAAAACATGTTTAGTGGATGGTACATAATTCTGCATGAATTCTATTGGATAGTACAATCTGCGAAGGATCAGCAGCTGCTGGGGAGTCGAGAACACCTGGTTACGACTCGCAACCATAACATGACAAGCCGAGACCACAGGTTGCGACACAGGTTACGAGTCCCGTTACGACTCGAAACCTTAGCATGATCAGCCGAAACCACGGTTGCGACATAGGTTGCGACTCGCAACCACCTATGATCAACACAAACAGCATGACTCGAAACCATGCTTGCGAGTCCGGTTGCGACTCGAAACCACACTTATGGGCTTGCTTAATTATGGGCCAGGCTTATGGACTTCTGTGTTACTGTTGACGTATTGTTTGGGCCTGTTATCACGAGCCCAACTATTAGGGCCTCACACTTAGACCTTGGGCTGTGTATGACTGTTAACTGTGAGCTGTTAATGTTAAACGTGTTTGCCATGATCAATACCTGTGTACAATACGTGTTGAACATTCGTGCACTGCTTGGCTTGAATCTGATACGAATAATATCTGTGATAGGACCTAACTGATTACCTGCAATTTGATTAACTTTTCTGTGTTACTGCCGAGCAAACCAAGGTGAGTTCACACCCTTTACAAAGCATGGGATTCCCTGGGTTGGGAACGGGGTTAAGGAACGTGGATTCCTCGTCCTCCTTGGGTAGGACAGCTATGGTTCAGGAATGTGATTCCTCGTCCGGATGGACGGATAACTCGTACTAGACTAAAACTCTATCACGAAGTCCCTCCTTTTTGTATCGACTTAATCGCCGGGCCAATGGCGAGCGGGTCATTAGTTAGATAGCGCTATTTAGGTCTGACAAACCTCACACCGTGCCGCAGAGGGCGGGCGTGAACTAATGGATCTGGGGCACGTCAATGATGATAGACATTGATGTTTTCAGGGCACATAAACATGACTACAGTCAGCAGTCGATATGGTAACGAGTCTAGTGTACGCATGGGGTAGCCCCCACGGCCGAAATGCCTGATAACTAACATGGGGTAGCCCCCACGGCTGGAATGCCAGAGTAATTGGGAACGAACAAGTCACGTTTTTAAACTATGGGGTAACCCCCACGGCAGGATGCCAGTTAAAGGAAACTGTTTTCGAAACAACTAAAACGAACACCCAACTGTGATCACTCAACTAGTTGTTGACTCGTTACTACATGCTTTGCAGGACCATAGGTACTCAGCTGGAGCTTGCATGGAGGAGGGTCGTTGTGGGACACGGATTGCTGCGTGCCATGTTCTATTTGAAAACATTTGAACTTATGTTATAACTTTAAACTTATGCTTCCGCTTACAACTTAAACTTGGTTTTGTTGGAACACCAATCGTATTGGTTAAACTTTTATGATTACTTATATGCTTGTTCAGTATGATTGGTGGCTGGATCCTGGTCAGTCACGCCTCCAAGCGGTAGTACTCCGCAGGTGGGATTTTGGGGGTGTGACAGATTGGTATCAGAGCCATTGGTTATAGTGAACTTGGTTTTAATAAAGGGGAAACGTTTTTGTTAAAACCAGACTATAACCGGTATAGTGCTCAACGGTCCACAACGACGCTCCACTCCACATGCAAGGCTCGACATACTAGGTAATATGATATGTGTATATTGCCTATTTGCTAGTTACGTAGTACATTGCTCATGGTATGCTTGATTAGTATAACTACTGTTGTTTGAACACGTGCGTGCTTACTCTTTCCTACTATTGTACTTTCGCGAACCTCTCTCACTCGTGCTACTCTTGATATGAAGAATCATGTCTGGACGCGTTAACATGACACAAGCCCAGTTGACCGCACTGATCAACGAACGAGTTGCCGCAGCACTTGCAGCTGCACACGCAGGAGGTATATCCTGCAGCCCGAACTTATCCTAGGATCTTTAGGATCCTACTCTCGTGAACCAACCTTTGTGTTAAACTCTGTCTTTCTTTCACCTACCTTAGGTCAATATGCTCAGGCACCGGTGTGCACTTTTAAGACCTTTATGGACTGTCGACCCACTACTTTTAGCGGAACTGAAGGAGCAGTAGGTCTCCTACACTGGTTTGAGAAACTATAATCTGTGTTCGAAATGTGTGAATGCCCTGAAGCGCGCAGGGTGAAGTATGCTACTGGTACTCTCGAGGGTTTGGCCCTCACGTGGTGGAATGCTCAAGTGCAAATGCTGGGGTTGGTTGCTGCCAACGCCACCCCATGGGAAACTTTCAAGGAAATGGTCAAGGAGGAATACTGCAGTCGCGATGATATCCATAAGTTGGAAGATGAGTTCTACAATCTCAAGATGACGGGGTCAGAGATTGAGGCATACACTAAGAGATCGCATGAGCTTGCCTTGTTGTGTCCTACTATGGTGGACCCTCCCTATAAGCGAATTGAACTCTATCTCAAGGGCTTGGTGCCAGAGATCCAAAGTCATGTGACTTCAGCAAACTTGACCACTATCCAGCAGGTTGTTCAGTTGGCTCACCGTCTTACTGATCAGGCGGTGGAGCAAAACAAGTTACCAAAGCGCATAGGTGCTGCAACTACTTCTGGTACTTCTAGTGAGAACAAACGGAAATGGGATGGAACTTCAAGCAAGGGTTCAACTTCTGTGCAATCTCAGTCTCAGCAAAGGAAGACTGACGACCACAAGAGCCCCAGTCAGCAATCGTCGGGTGGTCAAAGTCATGGTGGGTACAAGGGGAGTCACCCCAAATGCAATCGTTGCAACCTACACCACAGTGGGCCATGCACCAGGGGCAACTGTCATCGGTGCAACAAGCCTGGTCATGTTGCAAAGGATTGCAGGAGCGCATATCCCGCCAATCAGAATCGTCAGCAACCTCAGCAGAATCAGCGGCAGCAACAGGGTAACAACAAAGGATGCTTTCAGTGTGGAGCTGAAGGCCACTTCAAGAAAGATTGTCCCCAACTGAACCAGAACAACAACAACAACAATCAGGGGAATGGTAACAATGGGAACCACAACAACAACAATGGTGCTAGGGGACGAGTGTTCGTGATTGGTCAAGGTGAAGCAAGGAATGATCCCAACGTGGTGACGGGTAAGTTCCTTCTCGACGACTTTTATGTTACAGTCTTATTTGATTCGGGTGCCGATACTAGCTATGTGTCACTAGAAGTTAGTAACATGCTTAAGCGTATTCCAACACCCCTGAGCGCCAAGCACACTGTAGAACTAGCAAATGGTAAGAGTTTGGAGGCCTCGCACGTAGTCAAAGGTTGCCAACTTATCCTCGCTAACCAGACCTTCTCTATTGACCTCATTCCTATCGTCTTGGGTAGTTTCGACGTTGTCATTGGGATGGATTGGTTATCCCAACACCGAGCAGAGATTCTTTGCAACGAGAAGATCGTTCGTATCCCTGGTTTAGGTAGTGAACCTCTCATGATTCGTGGCGACAAGAGAAGTGCTGTTGAGAACATCATCTCTCTTCTCAAGGCCCAGAAGTGCTTACGAAAGGGCCACACTGCGATTTTGGCTCTAGTTACTGATACCACAGAGAAAGAGAAGAAGCTAGAAGATTTTCCAGTTGTACGTGACTATCCTGAGGTATTCCCTGAGGAATTACCTGGTCTTCCACCCCATCGCCAAGTCGAGTTCCAGATTGAACTAGCCCCTGGAGCTGCACCTATAGCACGTGCACCTTATCGTTTAGCTCCATCCGAGTTGGAAGAACTCTCCACGTAACTACAAGAACTCCTGGATAAGGGTTTTATTCGTCCTAGTTCATCGCCTTGGGGAGCTCCGGTACTATTTGTGAAGAAGAAGGACGGTACCTTCAGAATGTGTATCGACTATCGTGAACTCAACAAGGTGACTGTGAAGAACCGTTATCCTCTACCGCGCATTGACGACTTGTTCGACCAGTTACAGGGGTCAAGCTACTACTCGAAGATCGATCTGAGATCGGGATATCACCAGCTAAGAGTTCGGGAAGAGGATGTCTCTAAGACAGCCTTTAGAACCCGTTATGGGCACTATGAGTTTTTGGTCATGCCGTTTGGGCTGACAAACGCACCCGCAGTTTTCATGGACTTGATGAACCGAGTTTGCAAGCCGTATCTGGACAAATTCGTTATAGTCTTCATCGACGACATTCTGATCTATTCTAAGAGTCAGGAGGAGCACGAACAGCATCTACGACTTATTTTGGAACTCCTTCGAACAGAACACCTTTACGCGAAATTCTCGAAATGCGACTTCTGGCTTCGAGAGGTCCATTTCCTAGGGCATGTGGTGAACAAGGATGGGATTCACGTTGATCCATCCAAAGTGGACTCTATTAAGAACTGGCCTGCGCCTCGTACGCCAAAGGAAATTCACCAATTCTTGGGATTGGCAGGTTACTACAGGAGATTCATTAAGGATTTTTCTAAGATCGCGCAGCCTCTCACCTTGTTAACGCAGAAAGGCGTTGTTTATCATTGGGGAAATGCACAAGAGTTAGCTTTTCAGCATCTAAAGGATAGACTTTGTAGTGCACCTATCCTTTCACTGCCAGAGGGCACAGACGATTTTGTGGTTTACTGTGATGCATCAATTCAAGGTCTTGGTTGTGTATTGATGCAACGAGATAAAGTCATAGCCTACGCCTCACGACAACTCAAAGTTCACGAGAAGAACTACACAACACATGATTTGGAGCTGGGAGCTGTTGTTTTCGCACTAAAGTTATGGCGGCATTATCTGTACGGAACCAAGTGCGCCATCTACACCGACCACAGGAGCTTAGAGCACATATTCAAGCAGAAGGAACTGAATATGCGGCAACGACGATGGGTCAAGCTGCTAAATGACTACGAGTGCTCCATCAGGTATCACCCGGGCAAGGCAAATGTTGTGGCCGACGCCCTAAGTCGAAAGGACACAGCGCCTAAGCGCGTAAGAGCTTTACAACTCACGATCCATTCTAGTCTACCTTCGCAAATACGAGCTGCTCAGATAGAAGCACTGAAACCAGAAAACGTAAGGGCCGAAGCCCTACGCGGGTCAAGGCAACGCTTAGAGCAGAAGGAAGACGGTGCCTACTACGTAACAGGACGCATTTGGGTCCCACTCTATGGCGACTTACAAGAACTTGTGATGGATGAAGCGCACAAATCTCGCTACTCGGTACACCCTGGTTCGGATAAAATGTACCACGATATTAAAACTACGTATTGGTGGTCTAGCATGAAGGCCCACATAGCGACTTACGTCAGCAAGTGTTTGACTTGTGCGCGAGTCAAGACGGAATATCAGAAACCCTCAGGCCTACTCCAACAACCAGAGATACCACAATGGAAATGGGAGCAAATTTCCATGGATTTCGTTACTGGCCTACCTAGATCACAGCGCGGAAACGATACTATCTGGGTGATCGTGGATCGACTCACAAAATCCGCACACTTTTTGGCAATTAAGGAGACGGATAAATTCTCCACTCTAGCGGAAATATACCTCAAGGAAGTTGTTTCGAGGCACGGGGTGCCCACCTCTATCATCTCTGATCGAGATGCACGTTTTACTTCGGAACTGTGGCAGGCAATGCATAAGTCTTTTGGATCACGTCTAGATATGAGCACAGCGTATCACCCGCAGACGGACGGGCAGTCCGAGCGCACTATCCAGACATTAGAAGACATGCTTCGCGCTTGTGTAATCGACTTTGGCAATAGCTGGGAAAAGCATCTGCCACTTGTGGAATTCTCGTATAATAATAGCTACCACACCAGCATTAAAGCTGCTCCGTTCGAGGCATTGTACGGACGTAAATGCCGGTCACCTCTTTGTTGGGCAGAGGTGGGGGATAGTCAGATCACTGGTCCTGAACATGTGGTAGACACTACTGAGCGGATTGCTCAAATACGACAACGCATGGCGGCCGCTCGAGACCGTCAGAAGGCCTACGCCGATAAGGGCAGGAAACCACTTGAGCTCCAAGTTGGGGAGCGGGTATTACTCAAAGTTTCACCCTGGAAGGGTGTGGTTCGTTTTGGTAAACGAGGCAAACTCAACCCACGATACGTTGGACCTTTCGAAATCATTGAGAAAATAGGCAAGGTGGCCTACAGACTAAACTTACCAGCAGAACTCGGTGCAGTTCACAACGTTTTCCATGTGTCGAATCTGAAGAAGTGTCTGTCAGATGAGACCCACGTGGTTCCTCTGAAGGAACTCACGATCGACGAACAGTTGAAATTCGTCGAGGAACCAGTCGAAATCACGGACCGGGATGTTAAGGTCCTCAAGAGCACTAGAATACCTCTCGTTCGAGTTCGTTGGAACTCACGTCGCGGCCCAGAGTTTACCTGGGAGCGCGAAGATCGGATGAAACAAAAGTATCCCCAACTGTTTGCAAACAGTACGACCACTACTGAGGCTGAAGCTACGGAATTTCGGGACGAAATTCCAGATCAACGGGGGGTGGATGTGACACCCCAGGAAAACCGGGAAAACCATGCAACTTAACTAGCTTCCTCAGTGAGTGCCATCAAATTTCGGGACGAAATTTCTTTCAACTTGGGGATGATGTGACAACTCGAAATTTAGAACCTTTCTTGTATCTTGATGTAACGTGTTTGAACATGTATGACTAATCGAATCGTTGAATTATATGATTTATGTGTATACAATCTAAGTGACTATGTGCTATGTGTATACGTATGTGTGTATGCGACTCGAGAACACAAGGACCCGACTCGAGACCATGTGGTCTCGAGTGAACAGTAACCATTAGGCCGGTTTGGGCCTTTGGCCGGATTGGGCCATTTGGGCCGTAAACCCTCACCCGAAACCCATTAAGGGTGCACCACTTGAACTAGTGTATATATATCACACCCTAGATAACCTTGTCACTTTTGGAACAACACACACACACACTCCTACTTCCCTCTCACTAAAACCCTAGAGACACAAGCACACTCCTCACTTTCGGATTGGACTCTTGGAATCGGCTCACACACAATCGGTTGGAAGCTCACACACATCCTCGAAACCCATCAACCGGTTAGTGTTTCTTGATGTTTATTGTTGAATGTTAGTGATTCATGTGGTGTTTTGGTGTTTGGATTGATGGTTATGACATTATGTTTGCTTGCTAAGTTTTCACATGAGAAATGATTTGTTTGCTTGATAGAAAAAGCTACTTGTTGTCAAATGATGATATTACATGTATGATGGTGATAAATCGGTTAACATGTCTTGATTTCGGATATATGGCATGTAGAGTTATGATATTTGTGTCTAAATGAAGCTTAAACCACTAGTTGTTGATGTTCATGAAACCGGTTTACATGTGTCATAGAATCGGCTTAGTATAGAATCGAGTTTGTAGTGTTATGTTAAATGTGTTGATTTGTTATTCATGATTATGTTGGTGATTGATGCAAAATGTGTTTGAATAAGGGTTGTTTGTGATTTGAATATTTGAAGAACTTGATGAATGTGCTTTGAATGTGAAGAACAACTTGAATATGCAATGAAGGGGTGTTGAATATTTGAAATCTGCATTGTTTGATCCATTTTGGGTAAATGTTAGACAACAAAACATGTTTAGTGGATGGTACATAATTCTGCATGAATTCTATTGGATAGTACAATCTGCGAAGGATCAGCAGCTGCTGGGGAGTCGAGAACACCTGGTTACGACTCGCAACCATAACATGACAAGCCGAGACCACAGGTTGCGACACAGGTTACGAGTCCCGTTACGACTCGAAACCTTAGCATGATCAGCCGAAACCACGGTTGCGACATAGGTTGCGACTCGCAACCACCTATGATCAACACAAACAGCATGACTCGAAACCATGCTTGCGAGTCCGGTTGCGACTCGAAACCACACTTATGGGCTTGCTTAATTATGGGCCAGGCTTATGGACTTCTGTGTTACTATTGACGTATTGTTTGGGCCTGTTATCACGAGCCCAACTGTTAGGGCCTCACACTTAGACCTTGGGCTGTGTATGACTGTTAACTGTGAGCTGTTAATGTTAAACGTGTTTGCCATGATCAATACCTGTGTACAATACGTGTTGAACATTCGTGCACTGCTTGGCTTGAATCTGATACGAATAATATCTGTGATAGGACCTAACTGATTACCTGCAATTTGATTAACTTTTCTGTGTTACTGCCGAGAAAACCAAGGTGAGTTCACACCCTTTACAAAGCATGGGATTCCCTGGGTTGGGAACGGGGTTAAGGAACGTGGATTCCTCGTCCTCCTTGGGTAGGACAGCTATGGTTCAGGAATGTGATTCCTCGTCCGGATGGACGGATAACTCGTACTAGACTAAAACTCTATCACGAAGTCCCTCCTTTTTGTATCGACTTAATCGCCGGGCCAATGGCGAGCGGGTCATTAGTTAGATAGCGCTATTTAGGTCTGACAAACCTCACACCGTGCCGCAGAGGGCGGGCGTGAACTAATGGATCTGGGGCACGTCAATGATGATAGACATTGATGTTTTCAGGGCACATAAACATGACTACAGTCAGCAGTCGATATGGTAACGAGTCTAGTGTACGCATGGGGTAGCCCCCACGGCCGAAATGCCTGATAACTAACATGGGGTAGCCCCCACGGCTGGAATGCCAGAGTAATTGGGAACGAACAAGTCACGTTTTTAAACTATGGGGTAACCCCCACGGCAGGATGCCAGTTAAAGGAAACTGTTTTCGAAACAACTAAAACGAACACCCAACTGTGAACTCACTCAACTAGTTGTTGACTCGTTACTACATGCTTTGCAGGACCATAGGTACTCAGCTGGAGCTTGCATGGAGGAGGGTCGTTGTGGGACACGGATTGCTGCGTGCCATGTTCTATTTGAAAACATTTGAACTTATGTTATAACTTTAAACTTATGCTTCCGCTTACAACTTAAACTTGGTTTTGTTGGAACACCAATCGTATTGGTTAAACTTTTATGATTACTTATATGCTTGTTCAGTATGATTGGTGGCTAGATCCTGGTCAGTCACGCCTCCAAGCGGTAGTACTCCGCAGGTGGGATTTTGGGGGTGTGACACTTGTGATGTCCTCACACCGCAACGCGCGCGGGCCTTATTACTAGTTATTCTTAAAAGACAAATTAGATTAAATCACAACTTCCTCTTTTTGGCATATGATAATCCGCAACTCAATTAGTTACCACAATAATTCGAACTCTTCAAAGGTAAATTGGATTTTGCTTGGCCGATAAATCTGAAACGAAACAAAAACCGAAAGTTTGGTTTTCTGATTTTTAATAATTGAAAATTTCGGTTTTAGAATAACCATTTTCATTAACCGAACCAAAACGAAAAAAAAACATATATTTGTATGTTTAAGTGTTTAACCCATACTACTAGAAGTTAATAATTTTATTCTTGAATATTAAATATTATAATAAAAACATTAACATGTTTATTTATAATTAAGATGATTTATTTATTGCCTACAACAAATAACAAATTTAATATATAAATTAAATAAAAGTATTATAAAAGAAAATGTCTTAAAAAAACTTTGAAGAAATATAAAAATAGATTAGAAGGTTAGGTTTATGTGAACATCATTAATTAAAAAGGTTAAATATAATAATTTAAATGTAAACATATAAGAAAGATTCTTAAAATTTAAATTATGCCTTTTATTTTGGAATCTTACGTAATTTTGTTTCAAAACCGAAATAACCGAAAAACCGAACCAGTGATAAAACCGAACGGTTTTAAAAAATCGAAAACCGACATTTCGGTTTCGGTTTTTCCCAAAAACCGAACCGCACATTGCACACCCTATTAGTTTCTGCAGCATCTGGTGATGATGGGAAACTAGAGGGTTTACCTCACCGCACCGTCGTGCCTTCGGGTGAGTGTACATGGGCTTTGGCCCTAGGTGAGGGTTTTCCTGATTCAGAGGCGAGTGTACCCTGATGTGGTGTTCGCCAGTCATCCATTTAAAGGATTCGTTGGCCGTTCAAAAAATTATTCTTCAAACAAAATATAAACAAACTAGATTTTAACCCTGCGCGTTGCGGTGCACTAAACCGACATGTTCCCATATTCTGAAATGAGCACATTGTATGGTATGTTGTGAGTACCTCATTAAACTAAAACAAAGATTCCATAATACGAAATGTTTGTTCCCTCCTTAGAATCTGCATATACCCCATTCAATTAAAACAAAGTTACAAAATAATCAAATCTTTGTAGTGGCTTACTACATTCCACTTTTCATGTGGTAGAAACATAGTCTGAGGATCATCTATATATGACCAAACATCATACACTAACCAAACGTCATTAACTAACGTAACTCACCACTTCATTTGTCATTTGTCATGGCTTGATGAATAGAAATAAGCAAACGTACACCACTTGCTTAAAGCATGAGAAATGTTATTCAACACCCAATCTCAATATCTCCTTGGTAGTTCTTGACATAAGAAATGGCACGTGTTCCTTCAATGATTTAACCTCATTAATAAGATGGATGTCATGCAGAATGCATATAAAATAACGGCCCGCATCGGCTTCTACTACACCAAATCCCTACCCATGAAGCGAATGGGAGAAAGATTCTGATAGCTTCGAGTCGAGTAACAGGGGCGTATACTTCGGTGAAATCGATCTCCTCCTGTTGACTAAAGCCCTGAACGACTAGGCGAGCTTTGTTTCGCACGATCACTCCCCTATCATCTCGCTTACACTTGAACATCCACTTGGTGTTAATCTTTATATGCCCATCAAGATCGACTAGCTTCCACACTCCAAGCTTTTCAAATTGACCGAGCTCCTCTTGCATCGCATTAACCCACGACTCTTCTGTCAGTGCCTCTTTATATGTTTGTAGTTCAATCTGTGAAATAAAGCAACTGAGTAAGAAATCATTTTGTAAAGGTGCAATTCTAGTGTAAAAACAAGCAAAGCCTTGGTCTATTTGTGTCGCGTTCTAACTCCTGATTGTAATTCTCCGATAATCAGCTCTTCGGGGTGATAAGATAGAGTCCTCGGCATAACTTCACCAGGAACATTCACCTCGCTTTCCAAATTCATAACATTCTGATCTGCAACTTGTTCATCGACTGGAATTGTTTGATCTGAAGATTGGATCAGCTCCCCCTTAGGTTCTGAATCACCACGATCAAAGGTCGGGCTATCCGAGTCAGATTCTGAATCATCAAAAACTGCGGTCTGATTTTCTGGAGCAGGCTCTTGTTCCGAATTTGTCTGAGTTTGCTGCAGATTTGTATCACTATGATCACTGTGACTGGGACCAGCTTCATGATCATTTGAAATCTGTTGACGCTTTGAAGACTTAGTTGGCCATCTTCTATACTGGGACGCTTCACATTCTCGAAATAGACTTATCTGATCAATAAAATTCGGCTCCTCAGGTAAATCGAATGACTCCCATAATGTCTCGTAGTCAAATCGCCATGAGTCATCAGGTTTCTGTGGAGGCATAGTATATCCCTGACATTCCACGTGCTAAGCTTCAATGATCTTTCCAAGACTCGGAACGAATACCCGTCTAAGTGGACTAGAATAACCCATGAAGATTCCTTCCAAACTCTTAGCACCAAACTTTCCATCAGGATCCAGAACTGTGTAGGGTGACCTGAATGGCTCCAAATATTCCAAGTTAGGCTTTCGGTTATTGATTAGCTCGAAACACGTCTTGTCATGCTTCTTCACAATTAAAACCCTATTGAGAGTATAGGAAGCAACAGAAACAGCTTCTCCCCAAAATTTAATAGGAAGTTTTGAATCAGCCAACATCGTTCATGTTGTTTCTATCAGTGTCCGATTTTTCCTTTCTGCTGCTCCATTCTGCTGCGGAGTGTACGACGCACTGAATTCTTGCAATATACCTTTTCTGTCACAGAATTCTTTCATCTTATTGTTTTTAAACTCGGTACCATTACCACTTCGTAATCGACATATGCGTGTCTTGTACAAGTTCTCTATCTTCTTGAACAGTTTCAGCAAACTCTCAAATGTTTCATCCTTTGACTTCAAGAACATTACCCACAAAAATCTCGAGTAGTCATCAGTAACCAGTAAGCAGTAAAGATCACCAGTAATGCTCTTCACCTTCACAGGACCAAAGAGATCCATGTGAAGTCTTTCAAGTGGACTCGAGATCGAGCTCTCCATTTTTATGGGATGTGACTTCTTCTTTGGTTTACCTTTTAGACAGCTTATGCATTCCCCTTCCAAATGAAAAATCTTTAGATTCACACCTTTGACTAGATCGTTATGAACCAGGTGATTCATCTTTCGCAGATGGATGTGGCCCATTTTCCGATGCCACAATACTGATTCTTTCTTGGAAGTTTTTGACAAGAAGCACTGAGGATGACCCGAAGTTGTTGTAGCAATGCTCATATCAAGAACGTACAAATCATTTTCCCTTGGCGCTCGCATAATGATCCATTCTTCAGGGATAACAAACCCCGACTTCAAAATCAAACATTCTTTGTCGGTAAAGTGCGTTGTGTACATCCTATCACAAATTTGAGAGATGCTCAGTAAATTGTTCTCCAGTTCTGGTATGTAGTTGACTCGTTCAAATGATACGACACTGTTAGATAACGTGCCCTCCCCGATAATCCTTCCACCTTGATTTCCGGCGAAACCAACATAACCACCATTAAACCCTCTAACATCATATAACAGGGGTTTTCACCCCGTCATGTGCCTGGATGCTCCGCTATCCATAATCCATTTTGAAATAGATCTTGGGAGCTCCTACACATTTCTAATGCGATTCAGTTAAATGAAGCAACCCAAGCCTCCTTTGACTCGGGTAGCTTTTCATCAATGTGAGTTTTCATGGTGTAAAGTGACAGAAAGTTTTTATCATTCATTTCCAAGCTTTTCTCGGTTCCAACCTCAACCTTTTTGTATAAGAAAAATTCATCTTGTTCAGGTTGACCAGATGGTTGAACCTTTTTCGGAACATACTTCTTGCCTGGTGGGGTCGAAGAAGTTTGTTTTTCAAGCTTCTGATACAAATCCAAAGGTACATCCATCTTAACCGATTTGGTTGAAGACGTTTGATTTTTAACATTCTCAGGAACCTTTGGTTTTGTTTTAGTTGATGCCTTTACTTGAGATTTTGGAATCCATGTTTGTTTGGAAGATTTGCCAGATTTCTTGACAGGTTGTTTAATTTTAACATTTTCAGTTTTATGAATCTTCTTTTCAACAAACATAGGCACTTTGCCTTTAGCATCATTTGACTTCTTTGGATTCTCGACAACCACAGACTTAGGTTTCTGATTGGTGCACCTTCGTGCAATGTGACCAATCTGATTGCATTTGAAAGCATGTTCGAGTATCACCAACTCAATTTTGACCCTCGGTCTGTGTTTGTGAGGCCTTTTTAGTGAAAAACTCTTCATTTGTATTTGAAAAAATTTCAGATTCTTGATCGGCAATTGAACTCGAACTCTTCACAAATGTTGTCCTTTTTACAAACTTTGATTTCAGAAAATTCTTTCTCTGATAATTCTTACGACCCTGATGTCCACCAAACCTTCTATTTTGGTTGTTATTGTAAAAACGAGGTGGCACATTAGGTTTGTTGTAATAAGACTTATCTCTTTGGAAGTTCAAAAACCTTTTCGAACTCGACAAACCTTTTACTTCAGAAACATAAATTTCAACTAACTTGAAAACCTTTTTCAGCTTATCCACATTCACATTTTCAATTGGAAACTCTTTATCCGAGTACAACTTATCTGAACCATTCATCCTGTGCATGATAAGATTCGGTTCGTTTGCTAAGTTTTTATAGGACTTAGGTTTCAAGATGTAATTGTTCAAGAAACAATCATCATCTTCGTTTGTGGAATCACTATCAGATTTTAAAACTTTTTCAACAACTTCCTTCACAACCTCAGATTCAATACTATCTTCATCGGATTCTGAGGTAAAAGTAACATCAATGTTATCCGGTAACTTCTCAACATCACTTTTCTCACTTAGATCTGATTCATTAACCAACCCTGATTGTTTTTCAGTGAAGTTATTGCTCATTGGTGGTGGAACCTTGTGATACCCAACCCTGGTTCCATCAGAGTATACATATTCACCGTCTTTGTTCTTTCCCATCGGTTTTGGAACAATGTGTTGAAGAACAAAGCTGGCAGAAGAGTAACTATTCAACTTCAAGTTGATTCTCTCATTCTCAATTTTACCTTCCTGATACTGAAGCTTGAGATTCGCAATCTCATCCAGTTGCTCATTTATTAATTTCTCTTTTGCTCGAAGAATGCCTGAAAAATGTGAGTTTTCTTTATAAGTTTTAGAATTGCGTTCATCTGAGTCTTTAATCGTTCTTTTCAATTTGTCAAAATCCTAAGAAATTTTTCAGTTTTCAAGCATTAACTTTTCATTTTCTTTTCGTAAACGTTCAACATTACTTTCATCGGTTATAATTTTTTCAGTTAACTCATTTATTCTGTCAGTTGAACTTTTTATCAGTTTGTCTCAACAAATCACTTCTCTGTTTAGAATGTTAATTTTATTTGTCAGCTCCTGGATTTGCGATCAAGAGAGATACTCATGCGTATTACAGACTTTGCACTCTTTCATGCAATTTCTGCAATAACTTTCAGATTTAGCATTTTCAGCCTTACCTGGTTCACTATCCGACCCACTAGAACTAACTTTTTCTGACGACTCAGACTTAGAAGCGGATGTGGAATCTACCTCTAATGCCTTTGCCATCATGACTTGGTCTGCCATCTTGGTTAAGTTCTCGGCTGTTAACTCGACCTTCATATCAATAATCCCTCATCTACCTTTTTAGGCTCCTTTGACCTCAGATATTCCTCATATCTCTCCTGTCTCAGTCTCTCCTTCTCAGCTCTGACCTCTGCATCGATTTTTATCTGCTCCTCTTCTGAAGGAATCGACTTTACAAGAGCTTCGAAATCAATTGTTTTCGGATCAATGAAGATATTTCGTTTCGGATCCAAGTAGCATTCTCTGTCTGGATCCCACCTTTTCGCTTTCTTAGCTTCTTTGAAGGCCTCATACATCTTTTGATATTTTCTCGTTGCCAGACTTCTTTCTCTGTTATACGTTGATTCTGTTTATGCCATGAATGCGTAACCAACAACATCTTCCTCTGGAAGAAAATCACTCCAGTTGAACCCTTCATCGTCTTGAATCACCACAAGAACTCTCGATTTTTCTTTCCGATTGTCTTCGATTTGCTTCATTTTTGGTGGTTCTTCACGGTTTCTATGATAAACTGCTTTTCTGTAGTAGTCATCATGAAAAGGATTCGCAGTTTCATCAGCTGCTGAAATTCGGCACTCCCTCTTGAAATGACCTTTCTGTTTATATTTGAAACAAGTCACCTTCGACTTGTCAAATCCCAACTTTGTTGATGGTCATCCAATCAACTGTCGCCCTATGATCTCCATGAATCGCTGTGCTCGATGAATAACGCTCGCCATACACCAGCGGATATCTATGAGCTCTATCTCCTCCGGGTCGATTTGATCATAATCTTCCTTTGTGAGGTTCGTGTTACCAATCTTCCCTGCTACGAGACTCTCATAAGATTCCAATATCGATGCAAGAAACACCATTTGTTGTTTAGTAGTTTCTTCATTGAAGTTTTGGGCGTTGTTGAGATTAACTACAATGTTGCATTGAAAGACGTTGGCATTTTGAGCATTTTGAGGTTGCTGTGTATTTGATGCAGACGATCCTGGTGAACTTGAACCGGTACCATGATACCCGTAACCACTCGATGAAGATCCACTGTTTGAATTTTCTTTTGCAACAGTGTTTGCACTTTCAGCACTAAACGCAGTTTTTGGTAACGAAGCTTTTGGAATCATGCTACCCCTATAGTATAGATCCACATTCTGGTGATACTGTGTGACAACCCGTAACTTCGAGGTAAAAATCCGTTTGTCTCACTCTTATAACTCAAATCATAATTGACGAGTTAAATACATGCTTATCAAATTTATATTATATTCATAACGTGTTGAACCGACTCGAACCGTTTGAACCATGGCATAACTCTTGTAACCGGAAACTTATGAGTCCCAAACTAGAGCATGATCAACACATTATATTAGTTGATTAATTATATTCTTATTAATAGTTGGTTTAAAAAAATACATAATAGTAATATTAAAACAACAAGATGCTGCCAATGATTTCCACGCCAATTCTATTTCTTCTACTTTCATATGTGCGGTCCAATCCTTAGTTCCCAAGCCTAGTTGCCACTTTCCTTTAACATGTGGCCCAGCCTCCAACAAATCCTCAAACTGCCCCCAACTCTATATTACGTATGTGAAAGCATGTTAATTGTTATCTCCCCAACTGAACTCCCAAACTTGCGGCCCAAACATTATAACGACCTCCATACGAAACCATTTATATAATGTAATCTGTATTATTTCAAATCATTCTCCCCACAACTCCAAACCCTACCATACCCGTAGCAAACCTGCAACATCCCTGCATCTCTTTTCTTTCTTCGTTGCGGTTAACGGAGGTCAGGTCCCGAGGTCGATACGCAATCGGTTAGTACAACTCACTCCGCAATTTTTAATTAAGTTTACGTTGTCTCGGTTTCGGTTCGATCTCGACTTTAAGTCTTGCTATATGTGCTTATATGTACGAACTCCATATACACGTTCCGTGTGAACCGACAATATGGCGAGTGTCGTTATGTGTACGGTGGGGATCATGGACACGAGATATGAATATTGGTGATATATGTGCTGTACAATAAAAAAAACGATATGCGATTCACGGTTCGTGCGATGTATGCGAGTATAATTGTGATCATCGTAGGTAGACAATATATGAAGGTAAATTACAAGTAAGGAGTACCCAGGTTAATTACAAGTTGTATAGTTAAGTTACACAGGGGTTGGCCATAGGTGATAAGGTTATATGTAATTATATGTGATTGCCTGTATGCGACAGGCATATGGATGGTTGTTCAAAACAGTTGATCATGAAAAATATATATATGAATAAATGTTTTGGAAATAGGAATGCATGCATGTATACTATCTTATAGTAAATTGGTCTATGAAAGAACACGTGGATATATGATGTTTGTTATGATAGAATATATAGTAAAAAAAAGATTTTTCTTAATGTATATGCGTGGATGATTGTGTGAAAAGTGTAGTTATATAGAGGAATATGTAGAGTGGTGAAATTCTTATGCATGTAGACATAACTATGTATATGATGGGTTGTGTAGGTGAAGTCCATGTAACACTGTGTAGTGTAGTGTAAAGTTATGATTATTTATGGTTAATTAGGATTTTATTTATACGCCCATGTATAATAATTATATGTCTATGAAATATGTGAAACGTGTATTTGTGTGGATGTTTAAAGAAGGGGTGTTAGTGTTACTTGGTTAGTGGATTTAGTTACTGTTATAGGAGTCCCAAAATCCGAGATATAAGGCGATAACTCGAAACCATACAACGACCTTTTGGTTAGATGTCCAATAATGAGATAATATTTATATCAGGGCTTACCGAACCCGAAAGCTTCTATACTTTCTTACTTGTCGGTGTGCACCCTAAGGCGAGTTCACACTTTCTACAAGGCATGAGATTCCCGGTGGTTTGGGAATGGGTAATTGATTGGAAAGGAAACCTGCGTATTCTCCTTGGGTAGAATACGTACCTCCACCCTCTCAATTGAAGGGTGACAACATTGGAACCTGCGTGATCTCATGGAGTGGGACACGACCCCACCCTCTTAACTGAAGGGTGACAACATTGACACTAGACAAAATCTCTATCATTAAGTCCCTCATTTTATATCGACTTAATCGCCGGGCCAATGGCGAACGAGTCATTAGTTAAATAGCGCTATTAGGTTTGACAAGCCTCACACCGTGCCGCAGAGGACGGGCGTGGACTAATGGATCTGGGCACGTCAATGATGATAGACATTGACGCAGGGCACTCAACATAACTTCAATCAGTAGTCGATATGGTAACGGGTCTAGTAGGTTAAATATGGGGTAGCCCCCACGGCTGGATAGCCAGAGGAAAAGGAACTAATCAACTTACGTTTTAAACTATGGGGTAACCCCCACGTCAAGTAAGCCAGCTAAAAGAAACTTATGTTTTTGAAACAACTTAAAACGAACACCCAACTGTGAACTCGCTCAACTTTGTTGTTGATTCGGTACTATATGCCTTGTAGGTCATTAGGTGCTTAGGTGGAGCTCGCACGGAGGAAGGTGTCGTTGTGGGACATGGACTATGGTGTACCATGTTAAATTTTATCAACTTTTGAAACTTATATTTTGGTTTTGAACTTAATGCTTCCGCTGATAACTTAGACTTCGTTAAACTTTTTGTCACCAATTATATTGTTTTGTTTGGACTTTTACTTATTTAATTATGTTGTTCAATATGATTGTTGGCTGGATCCTGGTCAGTCACGTTCCCTGCGGTGATACTCCACTTGTGGAAATTTGGGGTTGTGACATACTGGGTATTGTTCACTTTGTTCAACTTCTTGATCTCCAACTCGTGTCCTTCTAGTTTTTCAATCAACCACTCTAGTGTAATATCTGCCATCTTCTTCGTGTTCTTTAGCACCAAACCAAAATACTGCCAATTTTGTTCGTTCGGTAAAGCTTCAAACAAATTATTAATTAACTCTTTGTTATCCTTCTTAACGCCGAATCGTTCTAGTTCGGCTTTCAAATGACAAAACCTTTCTATCATTTGACGGACATTTTCATTTTTCATGCAGGCAAACAGATCAAACTCTTTTTTCAATAGTAACTTCTTGTTTTTAAGAATCTCCTCTCCACCTGTACACTTTTCCTCTAACTTACTCCATAAATCTTTTGAATTCTCGTAAGCGATTAAAGAGATAATATCGTCTCGTACAGATTGGTGCAAGAGTGCAATGGCTTTTTGTTCAGCAATAAATTCTTGCTGCTCAACATCTCGTAGATTCTCAAGATCACTTCTTGGATTATTGTATCCATTTTTCATACACTTCCAACTGTCATAACCAAAGGCTCTCAACCAGACATCAAAATGTTTTGCCCAACGGTTATAGTCCTCGATAGCCATGAGCTTAGGTGGTTTGTTGTACGTGCCACAGGCGTTGTCCACACTAAGCGAGTCTGATATCGCCTTTGTAGCTGTTTTAGGATTTGTGTCTAATGTTGTAGCTCCAGTGATATTGTAGGCAAAGAATTCACCAAACGGGTTTAGTAACTCTTCATTCATGATTGCTCGTTCCTGAAAAAGTCAAACAAATGAAAGTTGATTAAACAAGAACAGTTGATCGGATGATCAGTCGTCCGGATGGCTATTCGGATGAATTGATCAAGTGAAACAAGTTCAAATGTGCCAAGTGTTGGATGACTATCCAGTCGGATGGCTATCCGAGCGGATGGTCAGTCGATGATCTAAGATCTTGAACTAACAAACAACAAAAACTCTATCCGGTCGGATGACTATCCGATTGGATGAGTGATGACGTCAGCTAAAACACTTGAAATAGTAAAGATACAATCCGGTCGGATGACTATCCTATCGGATGAGTGACGTCAGCATAGTTCATCTCAAAATTCATGGTTTTTGATCGATTTTGATGCGTTTTAGTTCGACTTTTGCTGTGAAACTTTGTAGGATTATACAATGATGTATCACGCACACAATATATGTATTTTTGTCCATTTTAACCGTGAATTCTTAGTCAATTTTAGATTTTTAGGTGTTTGAGATGAGAATAGGTAGAACTAAGGTTAAATCAGAGAAATAGATGAAGAATAAGATGAAATCTCTGGTAGAATCGGCTGAAATCGATCAAATCTCTGTGAAATCGCTGTAATCCACTCCGAATCCGACCTCCAAGCTCTAATACCACTTGTGAGGACTGGTAGTTCGGTTCTAGATTGAACAACTCAGGTCAGATATGCGATCACTATAGCTGTGCAGAATCCAAATACAGTGTAGAAGTAAGATCAACAACGAATTCAACGTTTAAAGCTTCCATTCTCATTAATGATGTGCAATTACAAAGTTCCGGTGAGAATTGACAAAAGCTCCACCTCATAGACAACCAATGAACTCTCTACAAATGAACCCCAACTCTCCAGGGAGAAACCATCTGGATGGTCGTCCGATCGGATGGACTATACAAAAACTATTTAAACTACGCTTCATCCCTGATTTGATAATATAAACAAAACTATACAATGACGACAACTAGGACATAAAATAGACTAAGTACAGACGGAAGCTACAGACATAGTGCATCTACACTTGCCAGTCATCATTTCAGCATCTTTAGCAAAAGAAGAAAAGAGACAGCTTCTCGATGTTCTAAAGCTTCATAAGAAAGCCATGGCGTGGAAGATTATGGATATCAAAGGTATTAATCCTTCGTTTTGTACTCATAGATTCTATTGGAAGACGATTACAAGCCTAGTGCACAACATCAAAGGCGTCTGAATCCAAATATGCAAGACGTGGTGAAGAAAGAAGTAATCAAGTTGTTAGATGCAAGGCTGATTTATCATATATCTGATTCTGTTTGGGTAAGTCCAGTGTAAGTAGTGCCTAAGAAAGGTGGTATTACTGTAGTTCCAAATGATAGAAATGAACTTATTCCTACCCGTACCGTCACCGGATGGCGAGTTTGCATCAATTATCGCAAACTCAACGATGCCACCCGTAAGGACCACTTCCCTCTTCCATTCATCGATCAGATGTTGGAATGTCTGTCGGGGAAGTCATTTTTCTGTTTACAGGATGGGTTCTCTGGATATTTTCAAATTCCTATCGCTCCTGAGGACCAGGAGAAGACTACTTTCACATGTCCTTTCGGCACATTCGCCTACCGGCGTATGCCTTTTGGGCTGTGTAATGCACTAGCCACATTTCAGCGCTGCATGGTAGCCATTTTCCATGACATGATTGAAGACTCCATGGAAGTATTCATGGATGATCACCACCACACCTTCTCTCCTCCACCTCACACCCTCTCTCATCCACCTCACATTTCTCTCTCCTTAAAAACATCAACATACATCCTATTGTGGATGCTCTTAAAAGACTAATTTGGTGGGATACCCACCGGCTTTGCCTTGCCCCCTAAAGTTTTACATAATTGCATTTCAAGCCTCTTAGCTTTGCTACCGCCCTTCCACTTTTGGAGTAATTAATTTTATTCCCTTATCTAAAAT
This sequence comes from Helianthus annuus, assembly GCF_002127325.2. NCBI lineage: Eukaryota > Viridiplantae > Streptophyta > Magnoliopsida > Asterales > Asteraceae > Helianthus > Helianthus annuus. The sequence continues at coordinate 105,921,078 of NC_035444.2, read as the reverse complement.
TTCTATTCTTCTACTTTAACAATTAAATTTTTTAGTCCCTAGCTTTTTACTAATTTAAATTTCCTTCGACAACATTCGTTCGCTAATTTCTTTTGTTTACCAATATCCATTTTTAGTTATAAAACTATTTTTCCGTGCATATTTTTATGTACGTATCCGTATAAATTTAAGGGTATCTACGTTTTGACATAAACTTTTTCTATAAACAAGTTAGGTCAAATATAACACGTTTCCGTTTAAAAAACCATTTTTACGTGCATATTTTTATGTATGCGTCTGTATCAATCGAGTTGGTCTACATTTGGATATACTTGTTTTTTATTATAATGCGTTTTCTTACTTATGTTATGTACGTTTTCATAAATTTTGTTCCGGACAGAGTGAAGTCAAATTGTAGTTTCTTTTTTTTTCAAATCTTTAATTCATCCTATAGAATAAGTTATGATTGTACGAGAAAGATTTAATTTACTTTACGTTGTGATCCAATCGCAATACTTATACAGGTTACATTGAATTCAATCAGATATGTCGAAACTTGTGTTTTCATATGCTAACGCATTACCTAACACTTGAAAAAATCTATTCAATACTTGCGATGTCCTCGCGCCGCAACGCGCGCGGGCCTTATTACTAGTTATTCTTAAAAGACAAATTAGATTAAATCACAACTTCCTCTTTTTGGCATATAATAATCCGCAGCTCAATTAGTTACCATAATAATTCGAACTCTTCAAAGGTAAATTGGATTTTGCTTGGCCGATAAATCCGAAATGATACAAAAACCGAAAGTTTGGTTTTCTGATTTTTAATAATCAAAAATTTCGGTTTTCGAATAACCATTTTCAATAATCGAACCAAAACGAAAAAAAAAACATATATTTGTATGTTTAAGTGTTTAACCCATACTATTAGAAGTTAATAAATTTATTCTTGAATATTAAATATTATAATAAAAAACATTAACATGTTTATTTATAATTAAGATGATTTATTTATTGCCTACAACAAATAACAAATTGAATATATAAATTAAATAAAAGTATTATAAAAGAAAATGTCTTAAAAAAACTTTGAAGAAATATAAAAATAGATTCGAAGGTTAGGTTTATGTAAACATCATTAATTAAAAAGGTTAAATATAATAATTTAAATGTAAACATATAAGAAAGATTCTTAAAGTTCAAATTATTCTTTTTATTGTGGAATCTTACATTATTTTGTTTCAAAACCGAAATAACCGAAAAACCGAACCAGTGATAAAACCGAACGGTTTTAAAAAACCAAAAACCGACATTTTTGGTTTCGGTTTTTCCCAAAAACCGAATCGAACATTGCACACCCTATTACTTTCTGCAGCATCTGGTGATGATGGGAAACTAGAGGGTTTACCTCACCGCACCGTCGTGCCTTCGAGTGAGTGTACATGGGCTTTGGACCTAGGTGAGGGTTTTTTCCTGATTCAGAGGCGAGTGTACCCTGATATGGTGTTCGTCAGTCATCCATTTAAAGGATTCGTTGGCTTTCAAACACAATATAAACAAACTTGATTTTAACCCTACGCGTTGCGGTGCGCTAAACCGACATGTTCCCATATTCTGAAATGAGCACATTGTATGGTATGTTGTGAGTACCTCATTAAACTAAAACAAGGATGTCCATAATACGAAATGTTTGTTCCCAGATTATGAAATGAGCACAAAATTTTTTTTAGCCATGTAACCCTCCTTAGAATCTGCATATACCCCATTCAATTAAAACAAAGATACAAAATAATCAAATCTTTGTAGTGGCTTAATACATTCCACTTTTCATGTGGTAGAAACATAGTCTGAGGATCATCTATATATGACCAAACAGCATACATGATGGAGTGTGTGAAACCCGGGTATTAAAGTGTGTAAATTATGTGTTTTAGTGCATTTTAGACGGTTTTAGTGTGGTTTTACAGATTAACCGTCTAAATCGGTGAAGTTAGAGGACTTGGCGATGAAGTGGAACATTCCAGGATGATAGACTAATCAACATATATTGATCGGGAAGTGTTTCGGGTCGAGAAATAGTTTGGAAGCTTGAGGTGTGTAAAAGAACGAAGTTGAGGGGCTCTCATGTGATTTGTTTAAAGTTGGAATGTAGCAAATGTGTGTAGACATCCAGCAAACACATAATTTGTCTACGGAAGTCAAGCGTAAGTTATGATGTAGAGATTCTGTTGTTTACAGAACTTACGGGACGTAACCTACGGGACTACACCGTATGCTACGGTTAAGAAGGAAAAAGGCATCATGTTTGTTTAATTAAAAAAATCACATCGGCCGAATAGTTCACAAAGTTGACGAGAGTGGGGGTGGATGGCACAATTGGTTTTATTATATCAAGAAGGATAATTCTTTGGGGGATCATGTGACCAAACAGTTAACATCACATCATCATTACTTGGTTGGAGCCGCCATCTTGGATTAGGAGAGGACTTTTCATCACAACTCACGTGAAGGAAACATAAGACATCTGTTGATGACACAAACATCATCATCCATCATTATCGATATTAGAGGCAACATAAATACATCACACGCAAACCAAGAGACTTGAGGCTACAACTTTAACTCACATGGGCCGATATCACATGGGCTTGGAGAATTGTGGATGAAACATCATATATGGGCCGATATGATAAGAGTCACGTGGACTCTTTTGGCGGTTGTTGACTTCTTGGGCTCACGTGAACAGAAAACAACGTGGAATCCAATCATCATCGGATCTTGGAGGGTTTTGATTATTATTATGAATAGGCTCCAAAAACACGGCAGTTAGGGGGGCACGAAGGAGAGAAGCCTTGAAGATCATTCAACCCTAATGAGCGGCTAGTACTTTTATGGTTTCCTCCGGATGAAGGGTTTTGTAAGTTGGATAATTTTATGTGTTTGTGACAATCGTATAACTCGGTGATCTAAGCATTCGATGCTTTTCACCTTGATTTGATTTATTGGTTGTAAACGATTGCATTTATTTAAACCTTAATTTCTAAGCATTCAGTTCCCGAGAGTTCTAGTAATTGAGATATATTTGACATGGGGTTAGGGTTTGTAATTGTAATTGATAATCGTTCGATAACCTCCTGTTATGGTTATGTATTGACCGGAGTACTTAGTCGTTGGTTATCACAATTGATGAATTAAGTTAAACACTTATGTCTAGGGATGAGCTTTTTTTCCCAAATACCCGTACTCGTACCCATACCGTACCCGTACCCGTACCTGTACCTGTACCCGTACCGATTTTAGGTATTTGGTACATGTATCGGTACCCAGTTTTATTGATTTTGGTATTTGGTACTTTCGGTATTGGTACGGGTACAGGTATGGGTAAAAATGGGTACTGGTACCGAATTCTATGTATACCTTTGAAAGTTTTTTGTATTATGTTTTATTTCATATTATGGTATTTATAGTGTACTCGTATTGATTTTACCTATATGGTACCCGTATCGTATTGGTACTCGTACCAATTTTACCAATTTGGTACTCGTAATATATTCGTACCCATGTCAATTTTACCTATTTAGTACTCGTACAAGTGCTCAAAAAGTAAATAAAAACAAAATGGTACCAAGCGGGTACTGTACCGAAAATACCCGTACCAGTACCCGTACTCGTACCCGTACTCGTACCCGTACCGTACCTATATATTTGGTACGGTATTTGGTACCTAGTTTTGTTCAAATTCGGTACCGGTATTTTCGGTACTGGTACGGGTATAGGTACGGGTATAGGTACGGGTACTGTACCAATCCCATCCCTACTTATGTCTATGTGAGTGTTTCGATTAAACACATAATTGAATCTAGCTATAAAACCTGAAATCTGGAGGAACCATTGTTCTTTCTATTGATTTAAATCTCACTTTTAGTTCATAATTTTTAGATAATCAATCAAAACCAACAACTGAGTTTTACATTTTCAGTAGTAGTTAATCAAAACTGAGCATTACACACTTTCCACAATCCTCCTCTGGTTCGATATCCGACTTATCCTATCTACATAGTTTAGTTGGTTTTTGCATGTCCATAACGACAGACATCAAAATGTCGGGGATCGAACCGGTGACTGTCGTCAGAGTCAATCAAAAACCTAATTAAACTACGTAGATAGCGTAAGTAGGGTATCGTATCCACGGGGAATACGTGGTTAGTGTTTAACTAAATTGTCTAATTAATTAACTAATCTAGAATTTGGGGTTTTTGATTTGAAAGAAACTAAAAAACTAACTACAAGAAAGATATCAGATTTATGAAACGTAACTTCCTCCAAACTTCAGGTTTTAGGTTTCACAAAACTCAGTTAATTGGCCATCACATAGACATGATGCTGGAAAGTTGGTTAATTTAATATGGTAATCAAAAATAGGTCTTTGTCATCAGATCGTTTATAATTTGATTAACCCTATTTACTAGCGTGAGTCAACCTACTCTATGTCACCCAACAAGTTACTAGGTTTTGTCATCAACCGAACAAGTTGTAAAGCAAGAACTCAAAACACATACAAATAGTTCAAATCAACCAACACATCAATGTATTCATACAACTTTGTCAAGGTCAAAAATACATCCAAACCTGAGTATAAACTGAGAAACGTAAAAACCTAACTGAACCGTCCGCCTGGAGGAAGCCACGAAGAACCTAGCCGCTCATGGTAGTCTTCACCGCATCAGTTGTCATCCCGAGTCGATCCGACATCATAAACTGGTTTCAAGATGAGAGAATGGATGCTGAATTCGTTCTTTCTTTTTCAATGTATGTATGACGGCCCCTGTATATTCGATCCGCCAATTTTTTTATTCAAACCATCCACTAACTTTATTATTTAGGCCACGCAACTACTAGGCTCAACCGAGTCCATATACCAACATTTTAATATTGATGGTCCAGTGGTTATCTAACTTCAAAGCCCTTTTGACCTTCCCAACTCAAGTATTTCAACTTATATAAATTCACTCCAACATGTTTTGAGACTTTAGTGCATTTGAAATAGATATTAGCCCTGCATACCAAAGTTAATTGTATTAAATGAAATTAAAACCACTTCATAATAAATCCCAATAACAATTAAGCCCATGATAGTTTATTTAATTCCATGTCTTAGTGATTTACGTGATGATGTTGTTTAATATTAACTTTAATTGTGTTTAAGTAATTCATTATTTCTTTCGACATATAAAACATAAAAACCACTCAAATTAATATCTTTTATAATATTATCTATGCATTTATACGATGATTAATTCCAATAAAGTGAATCTAAAATGCACCAATCAATACACTAACCAAACATCATTAACTAAGGTAACTCACCACTTCATTTGTCATTTGTCGTGGCTTGATGAATAAAAATAAGCGAACGTACACCACTTGCTTAAAGCATGACAAATGTTATTCAACACCCAATCTCAATATCTCCTTGGTAGTTCTTGACATAAGAAATGGCATGTGTTCCTTCAGCGATTTAACTTCATAAATAAGATGGATGTCATGCAGAATGCATATAAAATAACGGCCCACATCGGCTTCTACTACACCAAACCCCTACCCATGAAACGAATGGGAGAAAGATTATGATAGCGTCGAGTCGAGTAACAAGGGCGTATACTTTGGTGAAATCGATCTCCTCCTGTTGACTAAAGCCCTGAACGACTAGGCGAGCTTTGTTTCGTACGATCACTCCCTTATCATCTCGCTTACACTTGAACATCCACTTGGTGTTAATCTTTCTATGCCCATCAGGAAGATCGACTAGCTTCCACACTCCAAGCTTTTCAAATTGACCGAGCTCCTCTTGCATCGCATTAACCCACGACTCTTCTGTCAGTGGCTCTTTATATGTTTGCGGTTCAATCTGTGAAATAAAGCAACTAAGTGAGAAGTCGTTTTGTAAAGGTGCAATTTTAATGTAAAAACAAGCAAAGCCTTGGTCTATTTATGTTGCGTTCTAACTCCTGATTGTAATTCTCCGATAATCAGCTCTTCGGGGTGATAAGATAGGGTCCTCGGCACAACTTCACTAGGAACATTCACCTCGCTTTCCAAATTCATAACATTCTGATCTGCAACTTGTTCATCGACTGGAATTGTTTGATCTGAAGATTGGATCTGCTCCCCCTTAGGTTCTGAATCACCACGATCAAAGGTCGGGCTATCTGAGTCAGACTCTGAATCATCAAAAACTGCGGTCTGATTTTCTAGAGCAAGCTCTTGTTCCGAATTTGTCTGAGTTTGCTGCAGATTTGTATCACTATGATCACTGTGACTAGGACCAGCTTCATGATCATTTGAAATCTGTTGACACTTTGAAGACTTAGTTGGCCATCTGTTATACTGGGACGCTTCATATTCTTGAAATAGATTTATCTGATCAATAAACTCCGTCTCCTCAGGTAAATCGAATGACTCCCATAATGTCTCGTAGTTGAATCGCCATGAGTCAGTAGGTTTCTGTGGAGGCATAGTATATCCCTGACATTCCATGTGCTGAGCTTCAATGATCTTTCCAAGACTCGGAACGAATACCCGTCTAAGTGAACTAGAATAACCCACGAAGATTCCTTCAAAACTCGTAGCACCAAACTTTCCATCAGGATCCAGAACTGTGTAGGGTGACCTGAACGGCTCCAAATATTCTAAGTTAGGCTTTCGATTATTGATTAGCTCGAAACACGTCTTATTATGCTTCTTCACAATTAAAACCCTATTGAGAGTATAGCAAGCAGCAGAAACAGCTTCTCCCCAAAAGTTAATAGGAAGTTTTGAATCAGCCAACATCGTTCGTGCTGTTTCTATCAGTGTTCGATTTTTCCTTTCTGCTGCTCCATTCTGCTGCGGAGTGTACGACACACTGAATTCTTGCAATATACCTTTTCTGTCACAGAATTCTTCCATCTTATTTTTTTTAAACTAGGTACCATTATCACTTCGTAATCGACATATGCGTGTCTTGTACAAGTTCTCTATCTTCTTGAACAATTTCAGCAAACTCTCAAATGTTTCATCCTTTGACTTCAAGAACATTACCCACAAAAATCTCGAGTAGTCATCAGTAACCACTAAGCAGTAAAGATCACCAGTAATGCTCTTCACGTTCACAAGACCAAAGAGATCCATGTGAAGTCTTTCAAGTGGACTCGATATCGAGCTCTCCATTTTTCTGGGATGTGACTTCTTCTTTTGTTTACCTTTTAGACAGCTTATGCATTCCCCTTCCAAGTGAAAACTCTTTAGATTCACACCTTTGACTAGATTGTTCTGACCTCTGCATCGATTTTTATCTGCTCCTCTTCTGAAGGAATCGACTTTACAAGAGCTTCGAAATCAATTGTTTTCGGATCAATGCAGATATTTTCTTTCGAATCCAACTAGCATTCTCTATCTGGATCCTACCTTTTCGCTTTCTTAGCTTCTTTGAAGGCCTTATACATTTTTTGATATTTTCTCGTTGCCAGACTTCTTTCTCTGTTATACGTTGATTCTGTTTGTGCCATGAATGCGTAACCAACAGCATCTTCCTCTGGAAGAAAATCACTCCAGTTGAACCCTTCATCGTCTTGAATTACCGCAAGAGCTCTCGATTTTTCTTTCGGATTGTATTCGATTTGCTTCATTTTTGGTGGTTCTTCACGGTTTCTATGATAAACTGCTTTTCTGTAGTAATCATCATGAAAAGGATTCGCAGTTTCATCAGCTGCTGAATTTCGGCACTCCCTCTTGAAATGACCTATCTGTTTACATTTGAATCAAGTCACCTTCGATTTGTCAAATCCCAACTTTGTTGATAGTCCTCCAATCGACTGTCGCCCTGTGATCTCCATGAGTCGCTGTGCTCGACGAATAACGCTCGCCATACACCAGCGGATATCTATGAGCTCTATCTCCCCCGAATCGATTTGATCATAATCTTCCTTTTTAAGGTTCGTGTTACCAATCTTCCCTACTACGAGACTCTCATAAGATTCCAATATCGATGCAAGAAACACCATTTGTTGTTTAGTAGTTTCTTTATTGAAGTTTTGGGCGTTGTTGAGATTAACTGCAATGTTGCATTGAAAAACGTTGTCATTTTGAGCATTTTGAGGTTGCTATGCATTTGATGCAGACGATCCTGGTGAACTTGAACCGGTACCATGATACCTGTAACCACTTGATGAAGATCCACTGTTTGAATTTTCTTTTGCAACAGTGTTTGCACTTTCAGCACTGAACGCAGTTTTTGGTAACGAAGATTTTGGAATCATGCTACCCCTATAGTATAGATCCACATTCTGGTGATACTGTGCGACAACCCGTAACTTTGAGGTAAAAATCCGTTTGTTTCACTCTTATAAATCAAATCATAATTGACGAGTTCAATACATGCTTTTCAAATTTATATTATATTCATATACCGTTTGAACCATGGCATAACTCTTGTAACCCAAAACTTATGAGTCCCAAACCAGAGCATGATCATTACACATTATATTAGTTGATTAATTATATTCTTATTAATAGTTGGTTTAAAAAATACATAATAGTAATATTAAAACAACAAGATGCTACCAATGATTTCCACGCCAATTCTATTTCTTCTGCTTTCATATGTGCGGCCCAATCCTTAGTTCCCAAGCCTAGTTGCCACTTTCCTTTAACATTTGGCCCAGCCTCCAACAAATCCTCAAACTACGCCCAACTCTATATTACTTATGTGAAAGCATGTTATTTGTTATCTCCCCAACTGAACTCCCAAACTTGCGGCCCAAACATTATAACCGACCTCCATACGAAACCATTTATATAATGTAATCTATATTATTTCAAATCATTCTCCCCACAACTCCAAACCCTACCATACCCGTAGCAAACCTGCGACATCCCTGCCTCTCTTTTCTTTCTTCGCTACGGTTAACGAAGGTCAGGTCCCGAGGTCGATACGCAATCGGTTAGTACAACTCACTCCGCAGTTTTTAATTAAGTTTACGTTGTCTCGGTTTCGATTTCGGTTCGATCTCGACTTTAAGTCTTGCTAGAAAGTAGGATTATACATGAAGCTATTGTTAGTTTTATGTGCATTAGTTCGATCTCGACTTTAGTTTTATGTGCATTCGTGACCTGATCTTGACTTGTTATAAGATAACTATATGAAAATATAGATAAATTGTTGTGATCTGCTTATATATGATGCTAGATCTTGATCTGCTATGGAAACTGTGACTTTGGTTTGGTATGGAAACTATATGTGCTTATATGTACGAACTCCATATACACGTTCCATGTGAACCGACAATATGGCGAGTGTCGTTATGTGTACGGTGGGGATCATGGACACGAGATATGAATATTGGTGATATATGTGCTGTACAATAAAAAAACGATATGTGATTCACGGTTCGTGCGATGTATGCGAGTATAATTGTGATCATCGTAGGTAGACAATATATGAAGGTAAATTACAAGTAAGGAGTACCCAGGTTAATTACAAGTTGTATAGTTAAGTTACACAGGGGTTGGCCATAGGTGATAAGGTTATATGTAATTATATGTGATTGCCTGTATGCGGCAGGCATATGGATGGTTGTTCAAAACAGTTGATCATGAAATATATATATATATATATATATATATATATATATATATATATATATATATATATATATATATAGTGGAGAGTTCAAATGAGAAGAAATTTTTTGTAAGAAGAAAAAAGAACAAATTTCAACCAATAAGAATGCTTTATTTTACTTCATTTAATATAAGTATTTAATATTACTATAAGGGTACATTGGTAAATCTACATAGGTCATTAATTTGTAGTCTTCCTCTTTAATAGCTAATACATTAAATTTTTTGTAACTTATCTTCAAAATATATATTTTTTCAAAAAAATAAAATAAAATAAAATAAAATAAAATAATTTAAAGTGTAGGATAAATTAGAAGTTGTGTAGGATAAATTACGAGTTGTGTAAGATAAATTTCAACGTGTAGGATGAATTTCGAAATATGTAGGACAACTTTTTGATGTGTGTAGGCAAAAAAAGTTAGTGTGGAAGATAATAGTCTTTATGACTAATTAATTAGTAAAAAATAATAATAAATGAGATAAGTGAAAAACTATTTAATGTTTTACAAAATTACCCTTTGTTCTTTATCTTCTCATTTAAATTTTCTTCTCAAATGAACCTTCCCCTATATATATATATATATATATATATATATATATATATATATATATATATATATATATATATATATATATATATATATATATATATATATATATATATATATATATATATATATATATATATATATATATAAGGGAAGGATGTATAGAAAACCCACTTTAATTTAGAAAACCCGGGAAACTCAAAGCTCCCGATGTTTTTTTTTCTTGAAAAAATTTACACATGTTATATACATGTTTTTAAGGGTTTTGGGCAAAAAAAAATAAAAAAAGCGGCGAGTAGATATTTTAAAAAAAATAAACAAGTTTTGGTGTAACACATGTTACATTCATCTAACATATTTGTAACATGTGTTACACCAAAACTTGTTTATTTTTTTAAAAAATATCTACTCAGCGCTTTTTTGATTTTTTTTGCCCAAAACCCTTAAAAACATGTGTAAATTTTTTCAAGAAAAAAAAACATCGGGAGCTTTGAGTTTCCCGGGTTTTCTAAATTAAAGTGGGTTTTCTATAGATACTTACATTATATATATATATATATATATATATATATATATATATATATATATATAGAGGAAGGTTAATGTACATTACGGCTTAACGTACATCACGTACGACAGGTAGTTACACACGTTCATTTTAAAATCACGCACGTTATAAATCAAAAATCCAAAATCACGCATGTTGAAACACAATAATCACGCATATTGAAAACATTAATCACGCATGTTATATAACAAATCACGCACGTTGTTGTACGTGAAGTACGTTAAGTCGTAATGTACGATATACTTTTTCTATATATATATATATATATATATATATATATATATATATGAATAAATGCTTTGGAAATAGGAATGCATGCATGTATACTATCTTATAGTAAATTGGTCTGTGATCGATTTTGATGCGTTTTAGTTCGAATTTTGCTGTGAAACATTGTAGGATTATACAATGATGTATCGCGCACACAATATATGTATTTTAGTCCATTTCAACCGGGAATTCTTAGTCAATTTTAGATTTTTAGGTGTTTGAGATGAGAATAGGTAGAACTAAGATGAAATCATAGAAATAGATGAAGAATAAGATGAAATCTCTGGTAGAATCGGCTGAAATCGGTCAAATCTCTATGAAATCGCTGTAATCCACTCCGAATCCGACCTCCAAGCTCTGATACCACTTGTGAGGACCGGTAGTTCGGTTCTAGATTGAACAACTCAGGTCAGATATGCGATCACTATAGCTGTGCAGAATCCAAATACAGTGTAGAAGTAAGATCAACAACGAATTCAACGTTTAATGCTTCCATTCTCATTAATGATGTGCAATTACAAAGTTCCGGTGAGGTTCTTAAAAAGTTTGTTTGCCCGATTTAGTGCTACAAAAGCACTTATCAGTGACCAAGGAACGCATTTTTGCAATGCGCAGTTAGAACGAGCCTTATCCCGTTATGGTGTTCATCATAGATTGGCTACGCCATACCATCCTCAAACGAGCAGTCAAGTGGAGGTCACAAATTGTGGTTTGAAAAGAATCCTTGAATGGTCCATTAATCAAAACCGTAAGGATTGGTCAGACAAGTCAGGTGACGCTCTGTGGGCTTTTAGGAGGGCATTCAAGACACCTATAGGGACCACTCCATTTAGGTTGGTTTACGGAAAAGCCTGTCATCTACCAATAGAGCTAGAACACAAGGCATTCTGGGCCTTGAAAACGACAAACGTGGATTTGAAAAGCGGAGGTGAAGCCTGTTTTCTGCAAATCCACGAGCTTGAGGAGCTAAGAAACCATGCCTACGAGATTTCTAGCAAGTACAAAGAACGAGCCAAGAGGTTTCATGACAAAAGATTGAGAGAACATAAAAATTTCCGCGTTGGAGATCTTGTCCTGTTATACTCCCCACGACTGCGTTTATTCCCCGGAAAGCTAAGATCTCGATGGACGAGTCCATACACGGTCAAAGAGGTATTTCCATATGGTGCCGTCATCATCGAAAACTTAAGCGGGGAGACATTCAAAGTCAACGATAATCGATTAAAATTTATATGAAAGGACCGGCTGACTCGGTGGAGGAAATACTTGAACTCCATGTCCTGCACGCTTGAAACAAGTGTGGGAAGAATGAGTTTAGCTATCGACTCGCTGACAAATTTAGCAAGCGTCTTTTTACACACTAAGGGTAATTTTCTACATATTAGTTTATCGTATTTATTTCCTAGTTCATTAATTTTTTGTTTAAACATAGGTAGATACAAGTTTGATCCATAACTTTTGAAGTTTTGAAGTTGATTTAGAGTTAAAATATACAAAATCTTGAAAAATGGAAAAATTAGGCGAAAATACGAAGTTAACAGCTTGCTGTTAAAACTGACTAAAAATGCCCAGATGATGCACGACTGTGCGGTCACTGGCACGGTCATGCGCTTCGTAGTCGGACCAAACCAGAACTAGTGCACCGGACAGTCATCCGACTCGCACTACCGTGCGATCCGATTGCACTACCGTGCACTGCTGCACTGTCAATCAAACCAAAGTGCCACTAGGATTAGCACGACCGTGCGAGTAAAAATCTCAACAGTAAAAGAGGGTATTTAAGCGAACGTGCAGTAAAAATTTCACATTATTTCGAGACCCTAACAACCGCACGGGAGTTCCTGGTCGCCCACACCCTAAAATCAACCAATTATAGCTTAGATTTCACTCCAATCTTCATCCAAGGTATGTTTCCTACTTATTTTTCAGATTTAATCTAGTTTTTGATGTAGATCTGGGGTTTTGAATCAAGAAATTTGAGGGGTTTCTACATAAAGTCAAATAAACCCTTGTTCTTGAATGCTTGATGCTAAATCGATAGTTCTGATCATTGATTTGATGTCCATTCCATGTTTAAAAGTTAGATTTTGAATTATGAAAGTTTAAATTAGTGAATGAAAATGATTTCTGATGAATTTTCAAAACGCACGGCCATGCATTTGAACGGCATGACATGCCGATCTGAAATCAGAACCAAACCAATGAACCAGAACTGCGATTTTGAGACGCACAGTAGTGCCAAATTTGGCACGGTAATGCAACATTATTTACCGGCAACAGCCAGTGACCGATCTCGGAATGGCACGGTAGTGCGACAGGGATGCATGACCGTGCGGTTGCTGAAACGACGACAGAATGTCGTAAACAGCTTGTTCTGGTGGCAACACTTAAATTTTTTTTATTGTGATCTTATTTTGTTGTATTCGTGTATGCATATGAACCACCGATTCCTCGAGTTCGACCAAAACAAAATAATAGACCGTCCATGTATTGCCAAATTGGAGGCCTTATGGAATCGACGAGGGAAAATCGAGGAGCCAAGAAGGCTGAATTGGACCACCATGGCAGCCCTTAACCAAGACGAGAGACTATCCAACATGATTTCGTATCCTATGTCAAGGTTGTTAAACATTGAACGACCCGTGTATCTCGAGCTTACACTTGAATTTTTCTCTTCATACTCCTATGACAAACCAAGAAGTGAAAATCCAAACTTTAAGGATGCACAGATAATACAGTTCAGGTTGGGTAGGAAATGGCATAAGTGGTCCATTTCTAAACTTGGAAGAAGGTTAGGAATATACTCACATAAAGAAATCAATTCGACCTTTTCACCAACATATACAAGTTTGATAGTGACCAACAAAGGGCTGATTTTTGGGCACAAGTGGCAGTTGGGCCACCATATGATGCAAGGAAATCAAAAGCATCAAGACACCGAGACCCGCTTCTGAGGGTTGTTCATCAGGTCATGAGTCACACCATATGTGGACGAATGGACAGTGCGGGAAACTGTCCCACTCCAGATCTTCTTTTCTTATATTCTATGGTGAATGGGGTGCATGTCAACCTCGCCGCAAGAATGGCTGAATTTTTCTTGAACAGCGCGGGGAGGACCACAAGCTGCGAGATCCACGGTGGTGAATATGTGACTCAGCTAGCATACAACATAGGAGTTATGGCAGATGAAGTAGTCAATGGTCTTACAATGGTTCATGTAGGAGGGGATGTAGACATGAAGTCTTTGAAAGCAATGGGTTTAGTAGTGGATACTGACAATGGCTCAAGACTAAGGGGTCTAAACGAAGAAATATGGGATCCACTACCACCACAGGACGAAGACATCGAGATGCATGAAGAAGAGCATCATGCACTAGGACCACCACCCAGGCACTAGCACGAGCTGCCACAACGTGACCAACCCCAGCACCTGTATGAATATCCGCCACAGCAGAACTAGCCTCCAGGTATCCCTTCCTATCCCAAGTTATACCAGCAGTTCCAACATATGCAGGTCACTCAGGACACCATGAGGGAGGAAATGTATACAGGCTTTTCTTATATCTTCAGGGGGCTACAGAATATCTATCCTAGCCACTTCGGAGAGCCTCCACAGTTTCCATTTGGAAACCTCGGTAACTACGGGGCGGGTGCATCTCGAACACGCCACCACCATGATGATGATGATGAGGAGGAGGAGGAGGAGTAAGAGGAGGTGGAGTGGACGGTTCAGAAAAAATGGTGTTTTATCGTAGTTTTATCCTTATCTTTATTTAGTACTTTATTTTTTGGATTTTAAAACTTTATGTCTATTTTTAAAATATTTAAGTAGTATGTTTGTTTGCTTTGAATAATAAATTTGGTTTGGTTATCTAACATCTTAATCAATGGTAATGTTGACTGTTTTAGCAAGTGATATACTTGGTAGATATGTAAAGAATGCACACAGAGTTGAGAAGACTTCAATTAAATTCTACTCAATAGTCAACTTCAATTCTGAGGGAGTACCTCTTTCCTTTTTTCACATTATTAGTTTAGCTCTTCATAATTGCTTAACTAATATGTATTTCAGATTGGGGACAATGTGAAGTTCAAGTGTGGGGA
The DNA here is from genome assembly GCF_002127325.2 of Helianthus annuus. Taxonomy (NCBI): domain Eukaryota; kingdom Viridiplantae; phylum Streptophyta; class Magnoliopsida; order Asterales; family Asteraceae; genus Helianthus; species Helianthus annuus. The sequence continues at coordinate 105,905,947 of NC_035444.2, read as the reverse complement.
GGGGTTTAAAGGTTTCAACTTTGTTTGTCCTTGGTTTAAAGTTCTTCATAATTACTTAACTAATAAAACAAAAATGGTCACTTGTGTTCTTTAAAAAGCATCGAATTTGATAAAAACCGACAAGACAAATTGATTTTTAAAAAAGATAACTAAAAGCGTGATAAAACAAGAGGAAAGACTTGCATATTTATCTTTATTAATATTGTAGGATCGGATTCGGACCCAATTGAGTCTATCAGAAGAACTTTTCCTAATTTGAGCGGCGGAAACAAACAAATCAGGTTCAATTCACCGAGTATTCACTTTAAACTGTTGATCTTATTGATTGAATGACGTTTACAATCCTGGCAACACTTTGGCAGCACTTCGTGGCTCACCGGAAGACAATCACCCTAGAACTACTTATGATTTCGCTCCAACTGACATCCTATATATAGTCTGCCTGATTTCGCTCCAACATGTATGAGCGAAATCACATCTCGAGCGAAATCAGGATTTACATTTTCGGGCGGAATCAAGCTCTAAACATTATGAGCGGAATCAGGATTATAGGGGGGTTTCGTTCCAAATGACATAATGTCACTTGGAGCGGAATCACATCCAATAACAGATTCTTGGATTCCGTGCCCTGATCTAGCCTCTTCTACACAAGACTTGATACAAGACGTAGACGACAGACGGATGCACCAACAAACTCCCCCTCGGATGTTGACGGAGTCTTCAGTGTCGAGTCTTCGCATCTTCAGTCTTTATCGGTCTTCACTTTCTCTTTGAAGTATTTGGCGTTGTAAGCATCCTCAATCTCTATCTCTTCTCTTTTGTCTTCAACAAAATTCTTTTCTTGAATGTTGACATCTTCAAATTCATCAGCACCAACATACACTCCCTCTCTTGGATGTTGATCTCTTTAATCTTTATCAGTAGAATCAATCTCAGGATCAGAACGGGCTCTAACTGCTTCTTCAAATCTGTCTTCAGACTCCCCCTCTCAATCTGCTGGGATCGTAGACTGGAATTCACAAATTTAGAATCTTTTCCTAGCTCTTATCCTGCAAAACTCTACCCAACACATAAGTTTTATGATAAACATTTAAGCATTTAAACACTACTTGAAACATCATAAAAAGATCTAACATCTAGTCTCTGATGAACCATTTGAAAAATTTTAACTTTAAATCTTTTACACTCACCACACCCAAACCACTTCATCAAGTTTAGCACTTGGAATTTTGAAAATCAGCTTTTCAACACCAGTTGTCGAAAATCTTTTTGAATTTTTCAAAAAATTTATGCTAAAACACACTAAAAATTTTGGATTTTTGTGAAATAACCAAAATGAAATGCAGTAAAGAAATATTTTGTCACACCCCGATTTCCACGTGTCTCACCGGTGGGCCCGGTGGGGGATTACCGTGACGTAGTTGGCAACATTATAGTCAAACCACACAATATAATGAATGCACAGCGGAAGCAATAAGATAATTATATTTCAACATTAAGTGTAATATCAATGTATCACCATTGTTGAAATAATAATCCACAGGGTATCAAATAATAATATCAAAAGTATTGTTCAACAGACTTCAGGCATCTTAAGCTTGCGAGACTTCTAATGATGCTAAGAAGAAATCCCAGCCAATTACGCCTAGTACCTGCATTTAGTCTTTTTGGGGAAAATACGTCAGTTTACACTGGTAAATACATTCAACTGACACTTTTGTAAAATGTTTGATAAAATTGGTTTAAATGCTCAAGGCACAAACTCTTTATAACTTGGGGTAATTTATAATCAAATCTTGTAAAGAATTACATGTTACTATGCGTTTGGTTGCCCGAGTCGTGTCGGGTTAAAGTTTGATAGACACACCACATAGCATATAACACCGTGGCGGGTAACCAACGGCTACACTTTTATAGTTATAGACATAATGCCGGGTGTACGCCTACACCGGGATGTCAAGGTCGTGGCCATTCGTAAATGCTGCCAAGGATATCCGGGACATGGTCATTAAGCCCCCAAAGGCTTTAAGCCAACAAAACAGTTTTTAAACGGGTCACATTGATAATACCCAACTACTAATGTGTTGGGGTCAATTGCCCGACCAAGCGGTATTTTAGATACCGTAACCCAAGCCCGTATAACGGAAAATAAGTTAAAAGTATTTACCTTTGCAAGTAAAATCCTTAATTGAGTAAATCACAGATAGCTTTTACTGGTCTCCTATTCTGGAACGAAGGTTTAAAATAACCTATTAGAATCCTAATGGGTCTTTATATTTGCCGTAGCTTAGACCGATCGGTTTCAAAGGATAGTTACGGTTTAATCGCGTGAAAGGTGAAAACCGTGAATGGAGTGTGATTTTGACCCAACAAGTTTGAAGACTTGTTTTATATGGGTATAATAATCATACTCTGAATTTTGGGGTCCAAACCATATGGTTTGACCCGTTTCGGCTAATTTATGTAAACTAGTTACATAAGCCGAACCGTGCGCGCAAAAGGCGCAACGGGTAACCGTAGGAGTCCTACACTGATTTCCTAAGTCAATATGCCTTAAAGAGGTTGTGGTATCAGTAGGATACCTTCCATAATGTCCGTAACAAGTTTAAGTTCATATTATGCCCCGTAGGGGTATTTTGGTCCTTTTAAAGATTATAAAAGAGGTTTTAGAGTTCTACAGGAAATCTGAGTTTCCCGAACAGTTTATAAAGTCTAAAACACTTTATTTATTATTTAAAATCAGTAGCAACTGGAATCGGGTCAAAAGACCTTGTAGAACTCAAGTTATGGCCGAAAAGGCTATATTCGGTATTTACCGAACCGTTGCCATAACCGCAGATTATGAGCAGGTTAAAAATAATTAAAAATCTTTAAAAATCCCAAAATATTATTTTACAACAGTGAGTAAAAGGTTTGGTGTCGAAATCCGGGTTTAGATAGGCGTTATGCTAATTGCGCTATTTAATTACTAAAGTTTCGCAATTTGCGCTATTTAGCATAACTCCTATTCTGGACCTCGGATTGACGTGAAATTTTAGGGACATGCTTAGAAATTAGTAACCAAGGTTAGGATCCTTCCACATGTCCGAAATTCTCGTTTTAATTTAAAAAGGGCGTTACGGTCAACTTTTAAGCATTTAACGGAAATGTGTAAAAGACTCGGACAAACAACGAACCGGTCACAGAGGTTTATACCATCATGTAACATGGTCCTATTAGAGTCCTAAGGTATATCTATATCAAACTTTAACAGGCCAGAACTGAAGTCAATGCAAAAGTCAAACTTTTGCGACTTTCGGCTCCGAACCGGGTCTAAACAGAAAATGGTCGGATCAAACAAGCTTAGACTAGTTTATATACTTATTATTATGTTTTATGAGTGTTCAAACAGGTTACATATCATCTACATTACAGATTATGCAAGAAATCGCAAAATGACATTTCTGTTGACTTTTTCTAAGCACGTTTAACTCGACATTTGAACTAGTTAGAGTGGGAATCAGAGGGTGCCCTTTTAGGGGTTTAATGCCCACATGATTACCATCATATAACTATCTTTGATTCGACAAATCACTGGACCATTCGTGATTTATTGCAAAGTCAATCGTTAATTACGACGAATTGACTTTTAGGCTAAAACTATTGAAAAATGAAACCACAAAGGGTTAGGCAACTTACAGAAGCTTAGTGCACGACTTAGAATGATAGAGGAAAGCTTTGGAGCTCCAGAAGTGAGTTAGAATGCAGGTTTGAGTGTGATTTCACTTATGTGCAATGTATGTCCTTTTATAGTGAATTTCCAAGCACAAGATCATTACAACTCAACCTACAAGGGAGTATGGATGATCAGCAGGTGGCCCTTGGTGCTAGGAGGCAAGTAGAGGGCGCCCATGCTTCATTTATTGCACTTTTGATCGTTCACAACTCCAAACAACAAGTCTGTCCAAAGTTTCTGCATCTGGGTGGTTCACGCGGCCCGCATTAGATTTCATGCGGCTTGTACGCGGGCCGCATGAATCTTCATGTCAGACGCGTATCCACAGGTGGCTCGCGGCCCGCTTCAACTTATTGTTTCACTCAGGCGGGCCGCCTGAGGCCTGTTTTCAAAGATTTTTAAATCTTTTGTAATGATTAACCGAATCTTTGTAATTAATAACCTGACCTTTCGGGTTCGAAGGGGTAATTTTGCGATTTGGCCCTCGGTTAATTACAATTAAGGGCCTCGTGCCATTTACCCGCACTGTTAAGTCCCCAGTTAATTTAATTACTATCCGGAAAGCCTTAGCTTTCATTGTTGACGCTTTTAACCCCTCGCAAACGAATTTGATCATAACTTTCTCGTTTTAAAACGGAACTTCGCGAAATTTATATAGTACATTCTAGTGAGCGTATTTTACTGTTACAAAGCCTAGGGTTCGTCAAAGGGTCACTCAGAGGTATAATTAAACATGTTGACACAGTTAACCCCTGTAGCTTGTAATCTCTCACTTTCTTCCGCGTTTCGTGTCACACCCCCAAAATCCCACACGCGGAGTATCACCGCTTGGGAGCGTGACTGACCAGGATCAAGCCACCAATCATATTGAACATGTAATAAATAGTAACAATTATCCATCAATACGAAAGGTGTTTATCAAACCAACATATTTAAGTGTAGCGGAAGCATTAAAGGAAAAACCCAAAACATAAGTGTTAACGTATGAAATATCATAAGTGTTTAGTAAGCATTCACGAATCCTTGTCCACAACGTCCCGCTCCTCCTTGTGCAAGCTCCATATGATACCTAAGGTCCTGCAAGGCATGCAGCAGAGAGTCAACAACTAGTTGAGCGAGTTCACAGATAGTAAGTTCGGTAATAGTAATTGTATGTGTCGTATTATGTTCGTTCATTGTTCATGTATAGTATTGGATTCCATCGCAGCCCTCGAGGCATGTATGCGAAGATTAAGGAAAGTTCTCAAGTGTTCTAGACTATGTATATTTGTATCGCTGGCCACCCTGGCATGTGTGCGAAGATTAGTATGTATAGTTCGCAGCCTCCCTAAGGCATGTGTGCGAAGATCAGTCATAATATCGCAGCCAACCCTTGGCGTGTGTGCGAAGATCAGTTCAAGTAGGTATACTAGTCTAGCTGTATCTTATCATTTACCATCCTCACCCTGAGGACCATATCATTAGGTTCCATTAACTATGTACGCATGAAATAATCATCCAATCCCATTCCCACCCTGGGAACCCTATGCCTTGGCTGTGTGAACTCACCTTGGGTTGCTCGGCAGATACACAAAGAAGAGGGTTCTTGAACTAACAGTGGTCAACCACGTCCTAACAGGGTTACCACACAAGTTAGGTTTGGTTCAAGTAATGCACGTAGGAATCTTAGCAAACACGTAGCACGTAAACAGTCAAGAGTACAATGCAATCATACTTGTGCGTCTAAACTATTAGCCCAAATGTAAACGGCCCAACATGTTGTGTGATCCACAACATGTTGTGCGATCCAACATGTACCGGCCCCAAATAATTAAGCCCAACATAAGAGAAGTCCCATATCATATATGATCCAAAAACAATGCGGCCCAAATAGCATGCAAATAACTTGTGCGGTCCGGTCGATCTTGTGCGACCTGGACGGGTTGTGCGATCCAAACAAGCCCAACCCAATTAACTATCCGGCCCAACAGTTAAGTAAACATATGACTTGTGCGATTCAGGTTCTCTTGTGCGATTGAATACACCTTGTGCGACTGACAAGGTTTGTGCGACTAGGTCCCTTGTGCGAGTGGACTTGGGCTGTGCAATAGGCATGTGCGGCCCAATTATAACACTCGGCCCAGAAGCTTGATCCGTCAAAAGTGAGCCTTGTACGACCGGGCTGCACTTGTGCGACTGGGACTGTTGTGCGATTGTTTAACTAATTTTCCATGATTCAAGCAATCGGTTACAAGCATTATTCTATTCAATCAGTTACAAGGTTTCCAAGTTTGCATCAATCAATTAACAGTTTCTTATAATCCAACCAACCTAAAATCGATCAAACTAAGTATATCTAGCATCTAATGTATATGAACCCTAAATGAAATCAAAATATGTGCATTAATCACAATCATGGACAGTTAGTCAAACCATCAATTAAATCATATTAGTGAACTTTTATATTAACAGGAATTTCTAACCAATCATGCAAAACACGTTGATTATTAAACCATAACAGCCGATTACATCAATTTGGTTCAAGAGCATCATCACATAATCATCATCATAACAACAACTTATCAACTCATATGGTTCGGTCCATTTACAGAAACATACCATCGATTACCTTCATTCGATCTCAAGCATCATACAAACAAATTGATCATGATAGCCCATAATATCTAATCGGTTTTTAGATTATCATCATGCAATCCAAATCACAAGAACATCATCATTCACACAATTAATTCTAATCCTAATCACATGCTTTCATGACACCCAAAATCATCTAGTACAATAATGATAGTGATTAACTAACCGATTAACAGGAAGCTTGATTCGAATAGGAGGATGTCTTGTGCCGTCGGGTTCCAAGCAAAACGAGAGAGAGAGAAAGTCGTCTAGGGTTTTGTGTGTTTGGAGTGTTTTGCCAGTTGTGAGAATGTTACCAATCATTCTAAGTGTTATTCGGCTAGAGGAAGTGGGCCGAACCCACTTGGGCTGCCCTAATGGTCCGCATGCAAGTGTAAAGCCCAAATGGCTTGTGCGGTCGAGTGGTGTTGTGCGTTCGGATCATATTGTGCGGTTTGGGCTCGCTTAACATACATACATACACATATTACACAATGCACATAATAACATAATCACATAATCATTCAATTAATAACGTTCTCATAACCACGTATCGTTACACAAAGTAGGTCTAAAGTTCGAGTTGTCACATTATCCCCAACTAAAAAGAAATTTCGTCCCGAAATTTGGTATGCACTCACTGAGGAAGCTAGGCAAGTTCAATCGTTCACTGGTTTTTCCTGGGGTGTCACATCCTCCCCCCGTTGATCTGGAATTTCGTCCCGAAATTCCGAAGGAGTAGCTTCAGCCTCAGTAGTGGTTGCATTGGTTCCAAATAACTGGGGGTACTTTTCTGTCATCCTGTCTTCGCGTTCCCAGGTGTACTCTGGGCCATGTTTGGAGTTCCAACGAACTCGAACAAGAGGGATTCTCTTGTTTTTGAGGACCTTCACATCCCGTTCCGTGATTTCAACTGGTTCCTCGACGAACTGCAACCGCTCGTCGATAGTGAGTTCCTTGAAAGGAATGATAAGGGTCTCATCTGATAAGCACTTCTTCAGATTCGACACGTGAAAGACATTGTGAACTGCCCCGAGTTCAGCTGGTAGGTTCAATCTGTAGGCTACCTTGCCGATTGTCTCAATGATCTCGAATGGTCCGACATACCGCGGATTTAGTTTGCCCCGTTTGCCAAAACGAACCACACCCTTCCAGGGTGAGACTTTTAGTAAAACCCGGTCCCCGACCTGAAATTCCAATGGCTTTCTACGCTTATCCGCGTAGGCTTTCTGACGGTCGCGTGCTGCCGCCATGCGTTGCCGTATCTGTGCTATCTTTTCTGTGGCGTCCACTACAATCTCTGGACCCGTAATCTGACTATCGCCCACCTCTGCCCAACAGAGAGGTGACCGGCATTTACGTCCGTACAATGCCTCGAATGGAGTGGCTTGTATGCTAGTGTGATAACTGTTATTATATGAGAACTCCACCAAAGGGAGATGCTTTTTCCCAGCCGTTGCCGAAATCAATAACGCATGCCCTAAGCATGTCTTCAAGAGTTTGGATCGTCCGCTCAGACTGCCCATCCGTCTGAGGATGATATGCTGTGCTCATGTCTAACCGTGAGCCGAAAGATTTGTGCATCGCTTGCCATAGTTCTGACGTGAATCGTGCATCCCGATCCGAAATGATGGAGGTGGGCACCCCGTGCCTCGAAACAACTTCTTTGAGGTAGATGTCTGCGAGAGTGGAGAACTTATCCGTTTCCTTTATAGCTAGGAAGTGTGCAGACTTGGTGAGTCGATCCACGATCACCCATATGGTATCATTCCCACGCTGGGATCTAGGTAGGCCTGTAACGAAATCCATGGAAATTTCTTCCCATTTCCATTGTGGTATCTTGGGTTGCTGAAGTAGGCCCGCTGGTTTCTGGTATTCAACCTTGACTCTCGCACAGGTCAAGCACTTGCCGACATAAGCAGCGATGTGGGCCTTCATGCTAGGCCACCAATAAGTAGTTCTGATGTCGTGGTACATCTTGTCTGACCCTGGATGTACTGAGTAGCGAGACTTGTGAGCTTCATCCATTACCAGTTCGCGTAGACCGCCATAAAGTGGGACCCAAATACGCCCCGTTACATTGTAGGCACCGTCTGCCTTCTGTTCTAACCGCTGTCGTGAGCCGCGTATGGCTTCAACCCTGACGTTTTCTGGTTTCAATGCTTCTACCTGAGCATCTCGTATCTGTGCAGGAAGGCTAGACTGAATCGTAAGTTGTAGCGCTCGCACGCGCCGAGGTAAAGTGTCTTTCCGACTGAGGGCGCCAGCCACCACATTGGCCTTGCCTGGATGGTACTTGATGGCGCATTCGTAGTCGTTAAGTAGTTCAACCCATCTTCGTTGACGCATGTTTAAATCCTTCTGCTTAAGGATATGCTCGAGACTCCTGTGATCGGTGTAAATCGTGCACCTGGTACCGTACAGGTAGTGTCGCCATATCTTAAGCGCGAAAACAACAGCTCCCAGCTCTAAATCGTGCGTCGTGTAGTTCCGTTCGTGAATCTTAAGTTGACGAGAAGCGTAGGCAATGACCTTATCCCACTGCATCAATACACACCCAAGACCCTGGATGGATGCATCACAATAAACCACGAAGTCGTCCGTGCCCTCTGGCAATGAGAGGATAGGTGCGCTACAAAGTCTATCCTTTAAGTGCTGGAAAGCAGTCTCCTGGGGCTCTCCCCAGCGATAGGTGACACCCTTCTGTGTCAGTAGCGTAAGTGGCTGAGCTATCTTTGAGAAATCCTTGATAAATCGTCTGTAGTAACCCGCCAAACCCAAGAATTGGCGTATTTCTGTTGGCGTACGTGGTGCAGGCCAGTTTCTGATCGAGTCTACCTTGGATGGATCAACATGGATCCCATCCTTGTTTACTACGTGGCCTAGAAAGTGGACTTCACGAAGCCAGAAGTCGCATTTCGAAAACTTAGCATACAGCTGTTCCTTCCGTAGGAGTTCTAGAATAAGGCGTAGATGCTGCTCATGTTCCTCCTGACTCTTGGAGTAAATCAGAATGTCGTCGATGAACACTATGACGAACTTGTCAAGATAGGGTTTGCACACCCTGTTCATAAGGTCCATAAATACGGCAGGTGCGTTCAATAATATCAAACCATCCATCATATCAAACATAAAGTATAGTAGTTAAAGTAATTCATAAAACCCAATACGATTGATGTTCAAACCAAACTTTGTTTGAGTAGCGGAAACATAACAATGAAAACCCAAAATAAGTTATAAGTTCAAATATCGTTCATTGCGTCTCCTCGTCCTAACACGAAAGCTCGACCTCTTGCCTCGTTTCCATTGTTGTTGTTGTTTCCCCCGTTGTTGTTGTTGTTCCCGTTGCCCTGGTTAGTGTTGTGGTTCTGATTCTGGTTCAACTGAGGACAATCGCGTTTGTAATGACCTTCTGCCCCACACTGGAAACAACCCCGGTTTCCACGCTGTGGCTGCTGCTGCTGTGGGTTTTGAGGAACCTGTGACAACTCGAAATTTAGAACCTTTCGTTGTAACTTGCTTGAACGTTATGTGACTAGTTAAAATGATAACGTGAACCTTTTTATGTGATAAGTGCTTTGTTATGTGTGTATTGTGTATATATGTGTACGTGTTAAATGTGAACCGAGAACCCGACACGAAACAACAAGGAACCCGACTCGAGACCATGAGGTCTCGAGTGACTAGTAATCGGTTTTGGACCTTGGGCCGAGAACCTTTGGCCGGTTAGGCCTTTGGGCCGTGAACCCCACTCGAAACCCACTAAGGGTGCACCATTTGGAACTTGACTATAAATACACTACCTTAGTTAGTGTTACCATTTTGTTGAACATTACAACACACACTCTCCTACTTCTCTCTCTCACCTAAACTCTAGAACACAAACACACTCCATCATTCTTGGATCTTTGGACTTGGATCGGCTCACACACACACCCGGTTGGAAGCTTTTCACACACCCTCGAAACCCATAACCGGTTAGTGTTCTTAATGCTTTGTTGAATGTTAGTGTGTTCATGTTATGTTTGTAAGAGGAGATTATGTGACAATATGTTAAGATGAGTTATACATAATGTTTTGAAAAGAAATCGGTTCATGAATGTTTCTTGTTATTAGTTGAACTATACATAAATATTTGATGATGAAAATGGGTTCATTGTATGTTAAAAAGGGTGAATGATGATATTGGTTGCACTTGGATTAGATCCGAAAAGTTTGGGTGTTTATACTAAGAAAATCGGCTAATGAATATGTTTGTCAAGTAGGATGCATGCTAGTAAAATTGTATCTTGATAGTTGTTCATGATTTTGGGTGAATAAGTGGTTAATATGTTATGAACTTGTTGAATATGTGTTTGAATATGTGAAGAACACTTTGAATGATAGTTAAGAATGTGAAAACCCTTGTGATTTTGATCCATCTTTGACTAATAGCCTGATTAGGAAAAATGTTAGTGGATTTCTATTGGTTATTGCCGGATTTGGGCCTGAGTATATTGTACCATTAATCTGACCATATCTGCATCAACACGTGAACTTGAAAACGACAGCTTACCGACTCGCAATCACCCGTTGCGACTCGCAACCACAGCGTGATGACTCGAGACCACGCGGTTGCGACTCGCAACCATAACAGGACAAGCCGAAACCACAGGATACGAGTCCCGTTGCGACTCGAGACCTCAGCATGATGAACCGAAACCATGGTTGCGACACCGGTTGCGACTCGCAACCATCCATGATCAACACACAGCATGACTCGAGACCATGCTTGCGAGTCCGGTTGCGACTCGAGACCACACTTTGGGCCTTAGTTAGTGGGCCGGACTTATGAACTTCTGTGCTACTGTTGATGAGTTATTTGGGCCTGTTATCACGAGCCCAACTGTTTGGACTTTGAACATGTGATTAACTGTTACCTATGAACTGTTACTGATTAAACGTGCTTGCCAAACGTGTTGAACATTTGTGCACTACTTGGTTCGAATCTGATTATACGTGATATCCGTGTTAGGACGTTATTGACTACTTGCGACTTGATTGACTTTCTGTGTTTGACTGCCGAGCAAACCAAGGTGAGTTCACACCCTTTACAAAGCATGGGATTCCCTGGGTTGGGAACGGGGTTAAGGAACGTGGTTCCTCGTCTACCTTGGGTAGGACGTCAGTGGTTCAGGAATGTGATTCCTCGTCCGGATGGACGGATAAACGTACTAGACTAAAACTCTATCACGAAGTCCCTCCTTTTTGTATCGACTAATCGCCGGGCCAATGGCGAGCGGGTCATTAGTTAGATAGCGCTATTTAGGTCTGACAAGCCTCACACCGTGCCGCAGAGGACGGGCGTGAACTAATGGATCTGGGGCACGTCAATGATGATAGACATTGATGTTTTCAGGGCACATAAACATGACTACAGTCAGCAATCGATACGGTAACGAGTCTAGTATACACATGGGGTAGCCCCCACGGCTGGAGAGCCAGATGATGCACATGGGGTAGCCCCCACGGCCGAAATGCCTGATAACTACATGGGGTAGCCCCCACGGCCGGAGTGCCGGAGTAACTGGGAACGAACTGGTCACGTTTTTAAACTATGGGGTAACCCCCACGGCAGGATGCCGGATAAAGTAAACTGTTTTCGAAACAACTAAAACGAACGCCCACCCGTGAACTCACTCAACTAGTTGTTGACTCGTTACTACATGCTTTGCAGGACCATAGGTACTCAGTGGGAGCTTGCATGGAGGAGGATCGTTGTGGGACAGGGATTGCTACAAGACTATGTTAAACTTGAAACTTTTGGAACTTATGTTATAACTTTAAACTTATGCTTCCGCTTGCAACTTAAACTTATTTGTTTTGGAACACCAATCGTGATGGTTAAACTTTTATAACTACTTATATGCTTGTTCAGTATGATTGGTGGCTGGATCCTGGTCAGTCACGCCTCTAGGCGGTAGTACTCCGCAGGTGGGATTTTGGGGGTGTGACAGATTGGTATCAGAGCCATTGGTTATAGTGAACTTGGTTTTAATAAAGGAGAAACGTTTTTGTTAAAACCAGACTATAACCGGTATAGCGCTCGACGGTCCACAACGACACTTCGCTCCTCATGCAAGGCTCGACGTTCTAGGTAATATGATGTATGTATATTGCCTACTTGTTAGTTGCGTAGTACACTGCTCATGGTATGCTTGATTAGTATAGCTACTGTTGTTTGAACACGTGCGTGCTTACTCTGTCCTACTATCGTGCTTTCGCGAACCTCTCTCACACGTATTACTCTTGTTATGAAGAACCATGTCTGGACGCGTTAACATGACACAAGCCCAGTTGACGGCTTTGATCAACGAACGAGTTGCCGCAGCGCTCGCAGCTGCACACGCAGGAGGTATATCCTGCAGTCCGAAATTGTTCTAGGATCATTTGGATCCTACTCTCGTGAACCAACCTTTGTGTTAAACTCTGTCTTTTCTTTCACCTACCTTAGGTCAGGCACCGGTGTGCACTTTTAAGACCTTTATGGACTGTCGACCCACAACTTTTAGCGGCACTGAAGGAGCAGTAGGTCTCCTACACTGGTTTGAGAAACTGGAGTCTGTGTTCGAAATGTGCGAATGCCCTGAAGCGCGCAGGGTGAAGTATGCTACTGGTACTCTCGAGGGTTTGGCTCTCACGTGGTGGAATGCTCAAGTGCAGATGTTAGGGTTGGTTGCTGCCAACGCCACCCCATGGGAAAACTTCAAGGAAATGATCAGGGAGGAATACTGCAGTCGTGACGACATTCACAAACTGGAGGATGAGTTTTACAATCTTAAGATGTCGGGATCAGAAATTGAGGCATACACTAAGAGATCGCATGAGCTTGCCTTGTTGTGTCCTACTATGGTGGATCCTCCCTACAAGCGAATTGAACTCTATCTCAAGGGCTTGGTGCCAGAGATCCAAAGTCATGTGACTTCAGCGAGGTTGACTACTATCCAGCAGGTTGTACAGTTGGCTCACCGTCTCACTGACCAAGCGGTGGAGCAGAACAAGTTACCGAAGCGTATAGGTGCTGCAACTACTTCTGGTACTTCTAGTGGGGATAAACGGAAATGGGATGGAACTTCAAGCAGGGGTTCAACTTCAGTGCAAACTCAGTCTCAGCAGAGAAAGACGGACGATCACAAGAGCCCCAGTCAGCAGTCGTCTGGTGGTCAAGGTCATGGTGGATACAAGGGGAATCACCCCAAGTGCAATCGCTGCAGCCTACACCACAGTGGGCCATGCACCAGGGGCAACTGTCATCGATGCAACAAGCCTGGTCATGTTGCAAAGGATTGCAGAAGCGCATACCCCGTCAACCAGAATCGTCAGCAACCTCAGCAGAACCAGCGACAGCAGCAGGGTAACAACAAAGGGTGCTTTCAGTGTGGAGCTGAAGGCCACTTCAAGAAGGATTGTCCCCAACTGAACCAGAACAACAACAATCAGGGGAATGGTAACAATGGGAACAACAACAACAATGGTGCTAGGGGACGTGTGTTCGTGATTGGTCAAGGTGAAGCAAGGAATGATCCCAACGTGGTGACGGGTAAGTTCCTTCTCGACGACTTTTATGTTACAGTCTTATTTGATTCGGGTGCCGATACTAGCTATGTGTCACTAGAAGTTAGTAAGATGCTTAAGCGTATTCCTACACCCCTGAGCGACAAGCACACCGTAGAGCTAGCTAATGGTAAGAGTTTGGAAGCCTCTCACGTAGTCAAGGGTTGCCAGCTTATTCTCGCTAACCAGACCTTCTCTATCGATCTTATTCCTATTGTCTTGGGTAGTTTCGACGTTGTCATTGGGATGGATTGGTTATCCCAACACCGAGCAGAGATTCTTTGCAACGAAAAGATCGTTCGTGTTCCTGGTTTAGGTAGTGAACCTCTCATGATTCGTGGCGACAAGAGAAGTGCTGTTGAGAACATCATCTCTCTTCTTAAGGCCCAGAAATGCTTACGAAAGGGCCACACTGCGATTTTGGCTCTAGTTACTGATACCACAGAGAAGGAGAAGAAGTTAGAAGATTTTCCCGTTGTACGCGACTATCCTGAGGTATTCCCTGAGGAATTACCTGGTCTTCCGCCCCATCGCCAAGTCGAGTTTCAGATTGATCTAGCTCCTGGAGCCGCGCCTGTAGCCCGTGCACCTTATCGTTTAGCGCCATCAGAGTTGGAAGAACTCTCCACGCAACTACAAGAACTCTTGGATAAGGGTTTTATTCGTCCTAGCTCATCGCCTTGGGGAGCTCCAGTGTTATTTGTGAAGAAGAAGGATGGTACCTTCAGAATGTGTATCGACTATCGCGAACTCAACAAGGTGACTGTGAAGAATCGTTATCCTCTACCGCGTATTGACGACTTGTTCGACCAGTTGCAGGGGTCGAGCTACTATTCGAAGATCGATTTGAGATCGGGATATCACCAGCTGAGAGTTCGGGAAGAGGATGTCTCTAAGACGGCTTTTAGGACTCGATATGGGCACTATGAGTTTCTGGTCATGCCGTTTGGGCTGACGAACGCACCGGCAGTTTTTATGGATTTGATGAATCGAGTGTGCAAACCGTACCTGGACAAGTTTGTTATAGTCTTCATCGACGACATCCTGATCTATTCTAAGAGTAAAGAAGAGCACGAACAGCATCTACGACTTATTTTGGAACTCCTTCGGAAGGAACAGCTTTACGCAAAATTCTCGAAATGCGACTTCTGGCTTCGTGAAGTCCATTTCCTAGGGCATGTGGTGAACAAGGATGGGATTCACGTTGATCCATCCAAAGTGGAATCTATTAAGAACTGGCCTGCGCCTCGCACACCAAAGGAAATTCGCCAATTTTTGGGATTGGCAGGATATTACAGGAGATTCATTAAGGATTTTTCTAAGATCGCGCAGCCTCTCACCTTACTAACGCAGAAAGGCGTTGTTTATCATTGGGGAAATGCACAAGAGTTAGCTTTTCAGCATCTAAAGGATAGACTTTGTAGTGCACCTATCCTTTCACTGCCAGAGGGCACAGACGATTTTGTGGTTTACTGTGATGCATCAATTCAAGGTCTTGGTTGTGTATTGATGCAACGAGATAAAGTCATAGCTTACGCCTCACGACAACTTAAAGTTCACGAGAAGAACTACACGACACATGATTTAGAGCTGGGAGCGGTTGTTTTCGCACTTAAGTTATGGCGGCATTACCTTTACGGAACCAAGTGCGCCATCTACACCGACCACAGAAGTTTAGAACACATATTCAAACAGAAGGAACTGAATATGCGGCAGCGACGATGGGTCGAGCTGCTGAATGATTACGAGTGCTCTATCAGGTATCACCCGGGCAAGGCCAATGTAGTGGCGGACGCCCTGAGTCGAAAGGACACTACGCCTAAGCGTGTAAGAGCTTTACAACTCACGATCCATTCTAGTCTACCTTCGCAAATACGAGCTGCTCAGATAGAAGCACTGAAACCAGAAAACGTTAGAGCTGAAGCCCTACGCGGGTCAAGGCAACGCTTAGAACAGAAGGAAGACGGTGCTTATTATGTAACAGGACGCATTTGGGTCCCGCACTATGGCGATTTACGAGAACTTGTGATGGATGAAGCGCACAAATCTCGCTACTCGGTACACCCTGGTTCGGACAAGATGTACCACGATATTAAAACTACGTATTGGTGGCCTAGCATGAAGGCCCACATAGCAACTTACGTCAGCAAGTGTTTGACTTGTGCGCGAGTCAAGACGGAATATCAGAAACCTTCAGGCCTACTTCAGCAACCAGAGATACCACAATGGAAATGGGAGCAAATTTCCATGGATTTCGTTACTGGCCTACCTAGATCACAGCGCGGAAACGATACTATCTGGGTGATCGTGGATCGACTCACGAAATCCGCACATTTCTTGGCAATCAAGGAGACGGATAAGTTCTCCACTCTGGCGGAAATATACCTCAAGGAAGTTGTTTCGAGGCATGGGGTGCCCACTTCTATTATCTCTGATCGAGATGCACGTTTTACTTCGGAACTGTGGCAGGCAATGCACAAGTCTTTTGGCTCACGTCTAGATATGAGCACAGCGTATCACCCACAGACGGACGGGCAGTCCGAGCGAACTATTCAGACCTTAGAAGACATGCTTCGTGCATGTGTAATCGACTTTGGCAACAGCTGGGAAAGGCATCTGCCACTCGTGGAATTCTCGTATAATAACAGCTACCACACCAGCATTAAAGCTGCTCCGTTTGAGGCATTGTACGGACGTAAATGCCGGTCACCCCTCTGTTGGGCAGAGGTGGGGGATAGTCAGATCACTGGTCCAGAACATGTGGTAGACACTACTGAGCGGATTGCTCAAATACGACAACGCATGGCGGCCGCTCGTGACCGTCAGAAGGCATACGCCGATAAGGGCAGGAAACCACTTGAGCTCCAGGTTGGGGAGCGGGTATTACTCAAAGTTTCACCCTGGAAGGGTGTGGTTCGTTTTGGTAAACGAGGAAAACTCAACCCACGATACGTTGGACCTTTCGAAATCCTTGAGAAAATAGGCAAGGTGGCCTACAGACTGAAATTACCAGCAGAACTCGGTGCAGTTCACAACGTTTTCCATGTGTCAAATCTGAAGAAGTGTCTGTCAGATGAGACGCACGTAGTTCCTCTGAAGGAACTCACGATCGATGAACAGTTGAAATTCGTCGAAGAACCTGTCGAGATCACGGACCGGGATGTTAAGGTCCTCAAGAGCACTAGAATACCTCTTGTTCGAGTTCGTTGGAACTCACGTCGCGGCCCAGAGTTTACCTGGGAGCGCGAAGATCGGATGAAACAAAAGTATCCCCAACTGTTTGAGAACAGTACAAACGCTACTGAGGCTGAAGCTACGGAATTTCGGGACGAAATTCCAGATCAACGGGGGGTGGATGTGACACCCCAGGATAACCGGGAAAACCATGCAACTTGACTAGCTTCCTCAGTGAGTGCCATCAAATTTCGGGACGAAATTTCTTTCAACTTGGGGATGATGTGACAACTCGAAATTTAGAACCTTTCGTTGTAACTTGCTTGAACGTTATGTGACTAGTTAAAATGATAACGTGAACCTTTTTATGTGATAAGTGCTTTGTTATGTGTGTATTGTGTATATATGTGTACGTGTTAAATGTGAACCGAGAACCCGACACGAAACAACAAGGAACCCGACTCGAGACCATGAGGTCTCGAGTGACTAGTAATCGGTTTTGGACCTTGGGCCGAGAACCTTTGGCCGGTTAGGCCTTTGGGCCGTGAACCCCACTCGAAACCCACTAAGGGTGCACCATTTGGAACTTGACTATAAATACACTACCTTAGTTAGTGTTACCATTTTGTTGAACATTACAACACACACTCTCCTACTTCTCTCTCTCACCTAAACTCTAGAACACAAACACACTCCATCATTCTTGGATCTTTGGACTTGGATCGGCTCACACACACACCCGGTTGGAAGCTTTTCACACACCCTCGAAACCCATAACCGGTTAGTGTTCTTAATGCTTTGTTGAATGTTAGTGTGTTCATGTTATGTTTGTAAGAGGAGATTATGTGACAATATGTTAAGATGAGTTATACATAATGTTTTGAAAAGAAATCGGTTCATGAATGTTTCTTGTTATTAGTTGAACTATACATAAATATTTGATGATGAAAATGGGTTCATTGTATGTTAAAAAGGGTGAATGATGATATTGGTTGCACTTGGATTAGATCCGAAAAGTTTGGGTGTTTATACTAAGAAAATCGGCTAATGAATATGTTTGTCAAGTAGGATGCATGCTAGTAAAATTGTATCTTGATAGTTGTTCATGATTTTGGGTGAATAAGTGGTTAATATGTTATGAACTTGTTGAATATGTGTTTGAATATGTGAAGAACACTTTGAATGATAGTTAAGAATGTGAAAACCCTTGTGATTTTGATCCATCTTTGACTAATAGCCTGATTAGGAAAAATGTTAGTGGATTTCTATTGGTTATTGCCGGATTTGGGCCTGAGTATATTGTACCATTAATCTGACCATATCTGCATCAACACGTGAACTTGAAAACGACAGCTTACCGACTCGCAATCACCCGTTGCGACTCGCAACCACAGCGTGATGACTCGAGACCACGCGGTTGCGACTCGCAACCATAACAGGACAAGCCGAAACCACAGGATACGAGTCCCGTTGCGACTCGAGACCTCAGCATGATGAACCGAAACCATGGTTGCGACACCGGTTGCGACTCGCAACCATCCATGATCAACACACAGCATGACTCGAGACCATGCTTGCGAGTCCGGTTGCGACTCGAGACCACACTTTGGGCCTTAGTTAGTGGGCCGGACTTATGAACTTCTGTGCTACTGTTGATGAGTTATTTGGGCCTGTTATCACGAGCCCAACTGTTTGGACTTTGAACATGTGATTAACTGTTACCTATGAACTGTTACTGATTAAACGTGCTTGCCAAACGTGTTGAACATTTGTGCACTACTTGGTTCGAATCTGATTATACGTGATATCCGTGTTAGGACGTTATTGACTACTTGCGACTTGATTGACTTTCTGTGTTTGACTGCCGAGCAAACCAAGGTGAGTTCACACCCTTTACAAAGCATGGGATTCCCTGGGTTGGGAACGGGGTTAAGGAACGTGGTTCCTCGTCTACCTTGGGTAGGACGTCAGTGGTTCAGGAATGTGATTCCTCGTCCGGATGGACGGATAAACGTACTAGACTAAAACTCTATCACGAAGTCCCTCCTTTTTGTATCGACTAATCGCCGGGCCAATGGCGAGCGGGTCATTAGTTAGATAGCGCTATTTAGGTCTGACAAGCCTCACACCGTGCCGCAGAGGACGGGCGTGAACTAATGGATCTGGGGCACGTCAATGATGATAGACATTGATGTTTTCAGGGCACATAAACATGACTACAGTCAGCAATCGATACGGTAACGAGTCTAGTATACACATGGGGTAGCCCCCACGGCTGGAGAGCCAGATGATGCACATGGGGTAGCCCCCACGGCCGAAATGCCTGATAACTACATGGGGTAGCCCCCACGGCCGGAGTGCCGGAGTAACTGGGAACGAACTGGTCACGTTTTTAAACTATGGGGTAACCCCCACGGCAGGATGCCGGATAAAGTAAACTGTTTTCGAAACAACTAAAACGAACGCCCACCCGTGAACTCACTCAACTAGTTGTTGACTCGTTACTACATGCTTTGCAGGACCATAGGTACTCAGTGGGAGCTTGCATGGAGGAGGATCGTTGTGGGACAGGGATTGCTACAAGACTATGTTAAACTTGAAACTTTTGGAACTTATGTTATAACTTTAAACTTATGCTTCCGCTTGCAACTTAAACTTATTTGTTTTGGAACACCAATCGTGATGGTTAAACTTTTATAACTACTTATATGCTTGTTCAGTATGATTGGTGGCTGGATCCTGGTCAGTCACGCCTCTAGGCGGTAGTACTCCGCAGGTGGATTTT